>NC_056737.1:161901234-162046234 GCF_019279795.1 Protopterus annectens
TCAGGCTCTTACACGGCTGTTCTGGGCTTCCTGGATTGCTAATCATCCTCATTTGCATGCTATCCAGCTGCAAGTGAGGTGATTAGCTTATGCACGCCCACTCCGTGTAAGAGCCGTTTTAGCTTGTCTCTTACACGGACTTTGGGCTGTTCCTGGATCGCGAAGGCTGCATGGAGTCTTACACTACTCTTAGACTCCATGCAAGCCTTCGTGAATCCGGCCCTTTATATATATATATATATATATATATATATATATATATATATATATATCTATATACGTATATATATATATATATATATATATATATATATATATATATATATATATACGTACAATGGACATATGTATTTATTAGCATTTGATTATTTATTTATTAGCATTTGTTTACTAGGAACGTTTGAATGAGCAGTGTGCTTTTTTCAGTGGAAGCCTGGGGTCAAAAACTCCATTATCCAGACATCATGGATATCATTTGCATTCTTTCATCATTTATAGTCATTCATACATGAGCAACAATTCCATTATTCAGACATCCTTGGCATCAGTTATACCACTTAAAAACTGTTTTGATTAAAAATAGCATTTGCATGGGTTGTATATAAATACATTTTTTGCAATACAGTGAGGTATATGCAGTACCATATCATCAGTATGGATAGATTGTCAGGTTGTAAGTAAGAATATTTGTCACTATAAAACTTATTTAAAATCTAGGACATAGGAAGTTAAGATAAAAAATTAGTGCAGCCCAGAGAAAGGAAGGAAGGGAAGAGGCAGATGGAAGATAAAGTATATACGATACAGATGATATGGGTGGTGCAGTGGTGCAGCAGTACGGTTGTCGCCTCACAGCAAGTGGTTCTCCAGTCCGAATCTAGGCTGCAGTGCCTTTTGTGTGGAGTTTGCATGTCCTCTCTGCATTCATGTGGGTTACCTCCGTGTGCTCTGGTTTCCTCCCATGTTACAAAGACGTGCGTCTAGAGCTTATCTCCTTGGGCCTCTGCTGAAAATGGGCTTTGTTCCAAGTTGGACTTTCCCGGTAAACAAATGTTAAATAAATAAGATAAAATAAATTTTAAAAAAAATGATGACAAGGGAGTGTACAGTTGTAATAATAGTGCATGATGTTTTGTGCAGAAGATAGTTATGGCACAAATTCATATAGCTATATTAGTACCAATTTAACCAGGGGTGGTTCAGGTGCAGAGCCATTTATCCATCAGGTGTTGCTTCAGTTGGCATTTAAAGTCTTTTAGGTTGCAGACTGTTCTTAAAAGGAGAGGGATGATTTTACAGCTATTAGCAATGTACTGTGAATACGGGGAGTATCCTGCATTGTTATTAGGTTTAGTTATGGAGCATAATAATCTGTCAGTGGAGTGGAGTGGACTCTTAGTACTATAAGGTTGAATGACGGAGTGAAGAGACGGGAATTTCTCAACAGCTGTGCAGTTACTACAATAGAAAATTTAGTTCAAGTCAATTTTAGAGAGAGGCAGTGATGTGATCTACATTTCTGGCTGATTGAGAACTTGGATACTTTATTGCAGTGTTGTTCTAGTTTGGCTGATAAAGAAGAACCTAATTAGGATGGGAAAGACATATAAAAGGGTGGGGAGTAGAAACATAGTGGCTATATTTTGTCTAACAGAACCAGTAAGGTAGTGTTTTACTCTACATAGGCGTCTCAGATTTTGGTGTGTCTTCTTTATGGCTTGCTGAAGGTGGCAATCAAATTTCAGGTGGTTATCTATAATCATACATATTATTTTCATGTGGGATACTAGTTCTATACTGATCTTCTTTGATGACAGTATATTAAAGGTAGTTTTTTTGGGGAGGAGAGGGGGTCACGGTAAACAGCAGTAGTTTAATTTATTTGGATTCAGGAGGAGTTGTGAGTTGTCAAGCCAAGCTTCAATGGAGGAGAAGGATTTCTGGTTGAGTGTTTGGAGGATGGGTAATGCCCAAGCAGCATATATTAGAGTGGACTTGTCAGTGTATTGTACAACAGTGGCCTCTTTGGCTGCTGTGTTTGAGTTGCTGATAAATAAGTTAAACAGTAGTAGTCACAGGATGGAGCCATGTGGGACTCTGACTGATATAGGAAGGAAAAAGGAGAAATCATCTTGCCATTTCACTGCTTGGGACCTATTACTGAGGTAAGCAGGAAATCAGTTAGGTCAGGAGGGTGATAGCCCACAGGAAGAGAGTTTAGTTAAGAGAATTTTATGAATGTCTGTGTTGACTGCATTAGAAAGATCAGAAATAGGGATGAGGTTAGAAGAAATTAATTTATATTGTGATTTATTATATCAGTGAACCTTAGAAGGGCAGTGGTTGTACTGTGATTGGGTCCCATGCTGTGAGGGAGGAAAGAGGTGAGAAGTAATATATGTACTAAGTTGAGAATGAATAAAACTTTCCAATTTTTTGGATAAGGGTGAGAGAATGACTACTGGTCTATAGTTTATGAGCAGCCTTTAAGGAAGGGTGTTATGCAGGATGTTTTCCATAACATGGGGACATATTTTTCTTGGCTACAGCAGTTAACTAGAAATGAGACAGGATATGCAACGCTATTTGTAGTGAACTTGAGGTATTCAGCTGTAAGTTGATCAGGGGCAGCGTTTGTTGTCTTGAGGGTACGTAGGTATTATTTTAACTGTAGATGTTGGCACTAGAGTGAGTGTGAAGGTCTGTTGCAGCTTCAATAATTGGAGTGGGATGGCTGGATTTGTAGTAGTTTGTTTTATAGGAGGGAGGATACTGTATTTATAAAATGTGAGTTAAACTATGGTTGTGAATGGGCTGAGGTGGGTTGATTTTCCAGGATTCCGCCATGCATTTATGAATTTTCAGAAGTTTTTTTTTTTTTTTTTTTTTTTTATTGTTTGATGATGAATGCTGGGTATTGTTATAATAAGCATTTTTGTTCTGTTTTATGCAGTACTGCTATGATTACTTAACTGCCTATAATGTTGCAGGGATGTTTGAGACATGGTTTGTAGCCAAGGCTTCCAGGTTTTATCTCCAAGTTGCATTAGTTATTTTTTTTTTGTAGTTAACCAAGGGGCTTATTTGTTTTTAATTATTTCATTTCTTAATGGTGCTTGCAATGCCAGAATATTTAGAAATATAGTATTAAATGTGTCTACTGATTCATCAAGGGGAAGAGTTTTAAGTGCAGCCCAGTTGATCTGGAGCAGGCTGGAAATTAGAAGTTATGTACTCACCATAACGTTCCATCTGAGTAGGTAGTTCATTTGTCTGCAACCTGTGGGTTACGGATCCGATATCGGATCCGAGCCGGCAACTTGTTTCAAGCTAATGGATCCGAGCTCCTAGCCCCTCCCTTCACCCATAATCCCCTGCTAACCCTCCATGACCTCAGATCGAGTTTGCCTCTCCATATATATCCAAGAAAGGATACCTAAAAAAACTAATAGATCCAAGAAGGACAGGGGGAAGGAGGGGGGGATGGTTGCAGACAAATGAACTACCTACTCAGATGGAACGTTATGGTGAGTACATAACTTCTAAATCTGAAGTAGGAATGTTCATTTGTCAGCAACCTGTGGGACAGAGTCCCCAGCTACCTGCACCCTGGGTGGCCATCATGGAAGGATATTACGAAGCACCGCAGAGCCAAAGGATGCTCTCCCTCTAGAAAGCAGTTCTAGCTTGTAGTGGTTGATAAAGGTATGAGATGAAGCCCAAGTGGCTGCAGAACAAATATCATCCAAAGGAACTCTAGACTTGAAAGCCGCAGAAGTAGAAATGGAGCGAGTGGAATGAGCACGAACTCCTTCTGGTGCGGGTCTACCCGAGGCTTGATAAGCTAGCAGGATACATTGGGAAATCCAGCGAGATAAAGATACTTTAGAGATAGCTTTCCCCAAGTTAAATTTGGCAAAGGAAACGAACAGCTGGTCGGATTGTCTATGGCCAGCCATCCTGTGGGTATAAAAACGAAGCTGCCTATGAACATCCAATGAGTGCAGCTTGTATTCACCCTTATTTTGATATTTAGGGAAAAAAAATGGTAAATTTATGGATTGGTTTATGTTGGTTTCTGATGCTATCTTGGGAAGAAAGGAGGGATTGATCCTGAGGTACACTCTATCAGGGTGAAAAATCAGGTATGGAGGTTTGACAGAAAGAGCCTGAAGTTCCGACACTCTTTTCGCTGAAGTAATGGCTACAAGGAATGCCGTTTTCCATGACAAGAATTTGAGGTCCACTGAAGCAGCGGGTTCAAAGGGTGGAGCAGTCAAGGCTTGAAGAACTAAAGTAAGATCCCATGGGGTACGGCTTCTTTACAGGAGGTCTAAGTAAAAGGTACCCTTGAGAAAGGTTTTACACAATTTGGCTGGCATCAGGGTCCTGTATCATGTCCCACATGATAATGAGAAATGGCTGCCAATTGCACTTTGACAGTTGAACAACTAGCACCTTCTTGAAAGAGTTCAGTTAGGAAGTCTAAAATGGATGGAAGAGGAGCCGAAGGGATCTAGCTCTCGGCTCTGCCCAGATGGAAAACTTTCCATCTGCTGTGATATACCTTCCTGGTGGAGGGCTTATGTGCTGCCACGAGGATGGCTTTGACTGGTGAAGAGCTACCGGAGTCCTAACTAGGAGTGGAACTGGAGCAACCAAGCTGTCAGTTTCAGATTGTCCAGGTTTGGAGTTGGCAAGTCCAATGGATGGGAGATGAGATCCGGGATGGGATCTAGAATCCAAGGGTGATTCACAAGGTGAGACCACAGGTAAGGGAACCAAATTTGTCGAGGCCAGAATGGGGCAATGAGAATCATTTTGCTCCCCAACCGCGAGGCTTTCTGTAAGAGTTGTATCATCACTGGAAGAGGTGGATAGGCATAGAGTAGACCGGGTGGCCAAGCATGCACCAGAGCGTCTCTTGGAGATTCCCCTGGTGGGGGGATTAGAGCGAAGAAATTGTCGCATTTGGCATTTGATGGAGATGCAAAAAGATCGCAGCAGGGTTGCCCCCATGTTGCGAATATCTGCTTCGCTACTAGAGGATTGAGAGACCACTTGTAGGGGGGTAAGAAGGGTGCGGCTGAGCTTGTCTGCTAGGATGTTGGTCCTCCCCGGAATGTGCGTTGCAATCAGGAAGCGGTTGGTGGAGATCGCCCATTCCTGCACTCTCATGGCTTTGTGGCAAAGGGGATAAGATCTGGTTCCCCCCTGTTTGTTGATATACCAGACCACTGACATGTTGTCCGAGTGAATTGCAATCGTTCCTGCGGGGAGGAAGCTCTGAAGTGCTTGCAACGCTAACAGCACTGCTCTCATCTCCAGAACGTTGATATGCAGGGAGGTCTCTGTATCGTTCCACGTGCCTTGGACTGTCCTGCCTGAGTAATGCCCCCCCCACCTGAGGCGGGAAGCATCCGTGGTCACCATGGCGATGGGGGGAGAGGTGCAGAAGGGATGGCCCGTATGGAAGTTTGATGCTTGTAGCCACCATAGTAACGCCCTTCTGCAAGCCTTGCTGATAGCAATGGGATGGTGGAGAGGGAGGGAAAGGAAGGACGATTGCACTAACAGAGTCCATTGCAGGACTCGCATGTTCAAACGGGCGCATGGAAGGAGTGTAATCGCTGCTGCCATGGAGCCTAGTGCCCTCAGGATCAATTCCGCTGGTGAAGCCTCTGAATGAAGGATAGCCCGCACATGAAGTTGAAGATTTCTGATTCTCTCCGCAGTTAGGAAGGCTCGCAAATCTCTGGTGTTTATTCTGGCACCTATAAATTCTATGATCTGTGTTGGAGCCAGTAGGGATTTGCCGACATTGATAGTAATGCCTAGTTGTGGGGCTAGATGGAGAAAGAAGTCTCTGGCTGAGCAAAGTAGATGCCTTGTTGGTGCGGTCAGGAGCCAGTCGTCCAGGTACGGGAAGACCTGAATTCCCTGGAGTCTCAGGTAGGCCGCAATCACTGCTAACACTTTGGTGAACACCCGGGGGGCTGTGGTGAGGCCAAAAGGAAGGACCCTGAACTGGTAGTGACTGGCTCCCAGCCGGAAGTGAAGGAACCTCCTGGATCGTTTGTCCATTAAGATGTGGTAATACGCATCCTTGAGGTCTATAGAGCACATCCAATCGTTCTCCCTCAGAAGGGGGAGGATAGATTGAAGAGTGACCATTCGAATTTTCCTTGGTTACTGACAGGTTCAAGCGAAAGGTCTAAGATGGGTCTCAGATCCCCATCTTTTGGCACCAAAAGAACCTGGAGTAGAACCCTAATCTGAGCTGGTCTTGGGGACGGGCTGGATGGCTCTTTTCTTAGCAGCTGCTGTATTTCTGGCTGCGGCCTCCCTGTGATCGGTGGTACATCGGGGAGGTTCTTGGATTGGGGGACATGGAGAATTGGTATTTTGTACCCTCTGGATATGATGCGAAGCACCCAGCGGTCTGTTGTGATGGACTCCCATGCCGCTAGATGCTTCGAAAAATGCCCCCCGACTGCCTCCAGAGTGGAGCAGCCGGGCAACCCCTCAGGGCTGCTGCGCGGGCCGTTCAGAGAAAGGTTCTCTGGACCCGAAATTTCTCGGAGCCCCTCTGCCCCTAGGGCGACGTCCTCCCTGACCACCTCTGCCACGGTAGGACTGGTTGTCCGGAGCTGGTTGGGAATGTTGTGATTTTCAGAAAGTACAGTTTTGTACCTACCATAAATGTAGATGTTCGAAGATCCACATTGCTGCAGTCCTTACATATGGATAGTCCGCTGTCCTCGGTCGGCCCGAATACCAAAGTATTAGGCTGACGTCGGTCAAGGCGCTTAAAACTGACATCAGGACGTCAGGGTACAAAAGCACATGACCAACATCATATCCTCAGTCTTTTCTTGCCCCAGATGTCAGAAGGCCCTAAAAAGAAAGGGCAAAGCCAAAAAACAGCAAAAAACAACCAACCACCCCTGCACTAACCATATTTACAATATTTACAACCCAAACCACACAACCACCTCTAACTACAGAGGGGAAGGAGGGAGGGTAAATTGGACTGCAGCAATGTGGATCTTCGAACATCTACATTTATGGTAGGTACAAAACTGTACTATGTTCTTCATCTCACATTGCTGCAGTCCTTACATATGGGTAGAATCCCAAAGCAGAGGTAAGGGAGGATGGCAAAACTATAAAGCATTAGGAGCTGCCAAAATGCCCTGTAAAATTGCAGTGGCAAATCCAGCCCGAGATTTAGAGTAAAGTGGAAGGTGGTAATGCTTAGAGAAAGTATGCACTGAACTCCAAGTAGCTGCCTCCAAAATATCCTTAGTAGCCACCCCCCTTAAAAAAGCTGTAGAAGTGGCAGTAGCCCTAGTGGAATGAGGCCTAATCCCAGATGGAATCTCCTTACCATGATGGGAATAACAGAAAGCAATACAAAAACCAATCCACTTAGAAATAGTTTGTTTTGAAACAGGTTTGCCCTGAGAACACAAAGCAAATGAAACAAACAACTGCTGAGACTGCCTGAACCCTTTAGTTCTGTTCAAATAATATTGCAACTGTCTGTGTATATCCAAAGTGTGCAAAAATTCTCCCCTTTATTTTGGGGGTTTGCATAAAAAGTAGGCAAATGAATAGTTTGGTTTAAAGCCACACTAGAAACCACTTTAGGCATAAAGGAAGGGTTAGTACGCAAAGACACCCTATCCTTGTGGAAAATTAAGAAAGGCTCAACCGCCATAAGGGCCTGTAATTCAGAAACCCTTCTCGCAGATGTAATGTCCAACAAAAAAGCAGTCTTCCATGATAAATATTTCAACTCGGCAGTCGCTGCAGGCTCAAAAGGTTGTAGAGTGAGTTTCTCCAACACAAAATTGAGATCCCAAGCAGGAGTAGGAGCTCTACGTGGGGGTCTTATATTTTTTGCCCTCTAAGGAATTGCTTAAACAAAGGATGAGAAAATAATGGTGGGTCACAGTCATAGTGAGCAGAAATTGCTGCAGCATGAACCTTTATAGAGGAGAAGGACAAACCTTTGTCCAATAACTCAGTAAGGTATTGAAGAGCAACACTTAAGTTAGGTTTAGAAACATCAAAGTCCTTTGCTGTACTCCAAATTAAAAATCTCCTCCATTTATCTGCTTAAACTTTCCTTGTACTAGGCCTTCTGGCCTCCAAAATAACATTCAAAACTTGTTGTGGAAGCTGAGACCCTCCAGGGTTCAAAACAGAATATGCCAGGCTGTTAGATGTAGAGAGTGAAGTTTGACATTGAGTAAATGACTGTTCTCCTGAGACAGCAGGTGTGGAATCGAAGGCAAAGGCCATGGAGGCTCCCGTACCAGACTTCTCAGTAATGGGTACCAGTGCTGTCGAGGCCAATCCGGAGCTATTAAAATCATGGTTGGCTTGTCCAGTCTGACCTTCAGGAGTACCTTTGGGAGGAGAGGCAGTGGTGGAAAGGCATACACGTGAAGATTGCTCCAATTGAATGAGAGAGCATCCACTTTCCAAGCTGTGGGATGAAACCTTTTCGTGCAAAACTTTGGCAGCTGGTAATTTAGTGGAGAAGCGAACAGATCTATGTCTGGAGTTCCCCATAACACTGTCAATTTCTGAAATACATGAGGATCCAATTTCCACTCGTGGGGATCCATAATTCGTCTGCTCAACACATCTGCTAAGGAGTTCTGTGCTCCTGGCAGAAACCTTGCCTGAAGATTTAGCTGCAAACTGAGAGCAGTCTCCCACAAAATCATTGCTTGTCTGCATAGAGGATATGAATGTGTCCCCTTGCTTGTTGATGTACCACATGACAGTTGTGTTGTCTGTTTGAATCAACACCTGCCCTGGAAGAAGTAACTCCTTGAAAGCTATCAATGCAAATTGGACTGCTAACATCTCCTTCAAGTTGATATGTAAATGTTGAAGTCTGGCAGGCCACGTGTCTTGTACCCATTTTCCATTGAGATGAGCTCCCCAAGCTTTGTCTGAGGCATCTGTCGTTAGAATCTGACTCGCCTCTGGTCGGGTCACAGAGAGTCCCTTGTTTAGGTGACATTCCTGAGCCCACCACAAAAATTCCTTTTGAATGCAAGGTATTATCTGAATGACAGTGTCCATATCTTGGCAGTGTTAAGGTCCATACATTTTTGAGATACCATTGTAGCTTCCTCATATGCAGTTTGGCATTGGGAAGTACCAGAATACAAGATGCCATGAACCCCAAGGCTTGAAGGACTGTCCTTGCAGTCAGCCTGGACTGACGAGACAATTGATGGAAATAAAGAGAAAGATTCTTTTGTTTGTCCGGGGTCAAAAAGGCCATCTGGGATGCTGTATTCAGTTTCACACCCAGAAAGCACATGTCCTGAGAGGGTACTAGACTGGACTTTATTTCGTTCACAGAATACCCTAGGCATCTTAACACTGCCATCACATACTGTAAATGATGAAGAAGTTCGTCCTTTCCTTGAGCCAGAATCAGGCAATCGTCCAAATAAGGATAGATTTGTATTCCTCTTAGCCTGAAGAAAGCTACCACTGGAGCCAGAACCTTCGTGAACACTCTGGGCAGTAGATAAGCCAAAGGGCAATGCAGAGAACCGATAATGAAAAGTCCCAGCCCAAAACGCAGATACTTCCTGCAACTGGGCCTGATAGGAACATGAAGATAAGCCTCCTTGAGATCCAGAGTCACCATCCAGTGATCTTTGCCCAGCAGAGGTAAAAGCTGCTGTAACGTCAACATTTTGAACTTGGGAATGTCCAGATATGTGTTGAGGATAGATAAGTCCAAAATGGGTCTCCATGTGTCCCCTTTCTTTGGTACTAGAAACAGGCGAGAATAAAATCCTAGGCCCACTTCTGGCAGAGGGACCGGTTGTATAGCTCCTATTTGAAGTAGAAGAGAAATTTGGTTGTGAGCCTCTACTCTTTGCTGAGGAGGAACGTCTGGCATGCCTTTGAAAGGAGGCAAGGTATGGAAATAAAACTTGTAACCTCGGTGTATGATATCCAGTACCCATTTGTCTTGGGTAATTAAAATCCAATTTTCCTTGAAAAGTGCCAACCTTCCTCCCAAAGGTGCCGCCAGGCAAGAGGGATCTGGCAGCTGAAAAGTAGGTCATTGGGCCTGTTTACGAAAGGACTGGCCCCTACCCTCACTCGAAGATTGTGCAGGTGAACTCCCAGTTCTAGGTCTGAAGGAACTCTGTGCTCTGCCCCTACCACGTCTAGATCTACCCCTAGACTGAGAATCATAAGAAGGATACGTCCACCCCTTAGCAGGCCAATTCCTACTAAACTTTGGAGGCTGAACTTGCAAAAAATCCTTAACAGTCTGCATAGACTTAGCCTTGTCCTCCATTTTCTTCAAGACTGATTCCACAGGTGGACCAAACAACACTTCAGACTGCAAAGGAGCATCCAAAATCCTTGTTTTAACATGGTCAGAAAAATTCTGATCCTTCAGCCAGGCGTGCCTGCGAAGAACTGAACCAGTGGCAGCCACCCTAGACGAGGCCTGCACAGCATCAAAACCACATTGTAAAGAATGCTTACCAACCTGCTCAGAGACATGCACCAAATCTTGTAATTCTTTACACTCAATGCCTTCTGCCAGAGCATCCACCTTAGATTTCAATTGAGAAAGAAGAAAGTTTTGATATTTCAACATATGAAACTGGCAATTCAAAGCCCTCATTGCTAAGGTAGAAGAAGTATAGACCTTCTTTCCCCATCTATCCAAAGCTCTGGCCTCTTTATCTAGAGGAACCGGATTTTTACAACAGAGGCCTTAACACCCTTGGGTCCCTGACTAATAGTTTCTGGGTCCGCCCTAGGACTCTTATAAAGATATTTATGAGCCTCAGGCACCCTGTAATACCTATCTGGTTTAACAGGTGCAGGAGGCAGAGAATCAGGATTGCTTAAGCCTCTGAAAACACATCCTGCACAACATCCAGAACAGGTGGAATAGCTAAGGGCCTATGTTGAGGTAAAAGCAAAAATTCCCTAAGCCTTTCTGAGAATCAGAGAAGTCTTGACCTTCCCACTTAAAATGCTCCCTCATAGAGTGAAGTGTCTCTGAAAAGAAAAATCCTCTGGAGGAGAAGCAGAAGGAGTGGAATCTTCTGCATCAGAATCAGAATAAGGAGAGTACTCCTGCAAGTCTTCAGCCAAGACTCTGAAACATCTGAAGCCTGTTCAAAACTTCCCAACTCTGGCTCCACCCTAGGCCTCTTATCAGGAGGGGCAAAGAACCTCTAATCAGAGTAATCAAATCTTCTGCCATTTTAAGCATGTGCTTCTTAGGCACAGACCCTGCTGAACTAGGAGTGACACCAACAGATGCTAAACCTGGCCTGCCCCTGGGAGAAGCCTTGGAAACAGAACGAGAGGGCCTAACCACCCTGGGAAGGGAGGGAGTACAGTAACCTGAGAAGCCCCTTCAGCCTGCCCTGCCTCAAGAGAGGCCACATCCTGCAAAAAAGTCTCCCCTGAGACTCTAAAGAAGTCTCCGCCGGACCCACCGGTTCCACTGAAGCCTCTAAAGAACCGGCGTCCGAACGGACGACTCATCTTGCCTGGGTTTAACTGTTTTGTCTTTGCGCTTCTTGGAAGTGGGCCGGAGAATCTGACGGCATATTATAATTGCACCGCCATCGAAGACCAGCCTAGCACAATCTAACCTTCGCAATAGTGCGCTTATTGAACCTAGCACAAAGCGACACCCGACTACGCCGTGCTCAGGCCCCAAACAAGGAATGCACAAAGAATGATAATCCCTATGCGGTATCTGTTTCCCACAAGAAATACAATTATTCACTTTTTCTGACATCCGGTACTACACTGTGGCAAGAAAAACCAAAATAATCCCCAACGGTACTTAGCCAACTTGGATTCGGTCTGAAACTCCGAACTCGAAAAATTTCAGAACGCCGAACGGCACTTGCAACGCTGCTTCTGCATCGGACCATGCGGCAAAAAAGACTGAGGATATGACGTCGGTCATGCGCTTTTGTACCCTGACGTCCTGATGTCAGTTTTAAGCGCCTTGACCGACGTCAGCCTAATACTTTGGTATTCGGGCCGACCGAGGACAGCGGACTACCCATATGTAAGGACTGCAGCAATGTGAGATGAAGAACATCCACATCTTCTTCTGACCCTTTTGGTTCCTTGAAAAGGACCGCTGGGGAGCAGAGAAGTGGACTCCGACGGCAGACAACGTCTTCCCGTCCTTCTCGCTCTGGACAAGCGTCTCGCGAACTGTTTTGCCAAAAAGGGCAGAACCATCAAAGGGGGCGTTCGCAAAGGATGCTTTAAAGGGCTCCGTAAAGTCGCAATGATGGAGCCAGGCCTGACGTCTCATGACTAGGCCTACTCCGATGGCCCTAGTGGCTCCCTCTGTGGCGTGGGACAATAGCCGCATAGAGGTGTTTGAAATAGATCTCAGAGTGGCCATTCGGGTGGAGTACAATTGTTTATCCTCCTCCGACATGGACGCAGGGGGGGATGCAGCGTATTCTTTGATAAGATCCCGCTGCATCCTGATGACATGTGCCATATAGTTCAGAGACCTTACTGAGAAGGTCGCTGAACTAAAGACTCACTTCCCTAAACGATCCATCAAACGGGACTCTTTGCTCGGTGGATGGACTGAGGGACTCTCCTGAGCCAATTCCCTCTTTGTGGCAGCCGCCGTCAACATGGCATCTACAGGGGGGCCCTTACTCCAATGAGACCAGTCTGAGGGGGGGCTAAGAATCCTATCTGGTCATTTGGGTATTGGCTCCACGGTGTCCAGATCCTTCCATGCCCTGGTGGTAATAAGGTCCACCAGGGGATCGGCTGGAGGGGACACCCAGGAGGTAGACGGGCCTGCCTCAAATGCCTCCAGAAACACGGACTCGTCAGAGGAAGACTTGGGGGCAGACCACCCACCTCTGATTCTTAGCATCTCCATGATGTCTCCAAAGGAGACATCCTCAGGGGGTGATCTTGGGGAGCCTTCCCCTTCCTCCAAGTCCGTGTCCTCGGTTAAGGACTCAGGGGAGTCCACGTGCCTCCTTTTGCACTTATGCTTGCGGGGAGCTTCCTCGTGGGGACTGTCCGAGGAGGCCTCGCCAGCAACATCTTGTTCCAAAGGAACTATCTGTGACATTGAAGCAGGTTGTCCCTTTGGCCGGGTGATGGAAGCCTGGCCCAGCAGAGAGGGAGTGCAGGGAGGAGTCGATGCAAGGACCGGGGGTCCGGATGCTCTCAACAGAGTCCTCTCCACAACATCGAATGCCGAGGGAGAGCCACTCTCCAATGGATCCGAAAGTCGGCTCCCACTCGGATCCGATGAAGGGATCGGAGCCGGCACCGAGACCGTCAGATCCGAGGGACCAGTGTGCTCCGACCTGGACGGAGTCAAAGGCACACTGAATCCCCCGGAACCGAAGCTCGGACCACGGCTCTGAGAGGTCGATCCGACAGACTCGAGGGTAGGGTCGGATCCGAAGTACCACGTACTGTCGGTGCCAACCCACCCCCGGCTCCAAGGCTGCTTGGCTCCGAGTGCTCCGAACCCGGGTAGCGGGTCGGAGAAGGAGCAATTGGGTGGAAAAAAGGTGTCGAGCTCCCCCCCCGAGGGGGGGAAGGCAAGAGCACTCCCATCTGCAGCTGGGCCTGGATGAACCTTCGCATCATCCAGTCCAAGTCTGCATGAGATAAACTGAATGTGGATCTGAGAGGCCACGAGGCAGGCCTGGAATGCCACCTCGATGACCTCAACGGATCGGGTCTCCTCCTCCTCGGGCCCCGGGAGAAAGAAGGATCGGAGCCGGGAGGAGGAGACCTAGAAGCAATGGAGGGAGAAGCCCGCTTAGCTGGCGGGCAACGGAGGTCTCGCCCGCTTGTGGTGCTTCTCCCTCCGTTTCTCCCTCCTGGCCTCCCTGTCCTCCGACACTTTAGCGGGAGTTTGAGTCCCAGTCGGAGGCAGGGGGGCAGGAGTGGCAACCATCACAGGCTGTGATGGAGCCACAGGAGTAACAAAGTAGCGGAGGCCGAAGCTGAATCCGGGGGTAGAAGTCCCACCAGGACCAGCTTCGACCTCCGTTCTTTCAGTGCCCTGGGGTTGAACGCTGCACAGAAATAATTCAAAAAGTTAACTTTTTTTCCACTTATCTGACAGAGCTCAAAAAGACCCAGCCATCACAAGCACGGCAAACTAGATCTGGGGTCATGGAGGGTTAGCAGGGGATTATGGGTGAAGGGAGGGGCTAGGAGCTCGGATCCATTAGCTTGAAACAAGTTGCCGGCTCGGATCCGATATCGGATCCGTAACCCACAGGTTGCTGACAAATGAACATTCCTACTTCAGATCAAAAGTTTCTTTATTGAAGTTATTGAGGCTTCTGACTGTATTATAGTGATGAACCTTGTGGGGCTGTTTGGGATCTCTGATCATATAACTTAGCTGATGATTGCTTAGGGTATTGAGAAGGGTGCCGCTTGTGTCAATATTGTTTGAAGAGGATGTTAGAATCCAGTCTATGATGGATTCTTAGTCAATTGAGAGAAGCCATATAGCTGAATTGAATTTGTTAACTTTTTAGGGCTACTTTTTGCCCATCTATTTTAACCTCTCCTAGCAAAATAATTTCTTGTCTTATGTAAGCAGAAATCCAGGACAGGATCTCTTCCAGGATGGGAATGTTGTTACCAGGTATATAGATCTACGATGGCTACATCTTTGTGAGTATTCAGTCTGAGGAGTGAGATGAGAAGTGCAGCATGGTTGAAAGCAGATTTAATATCAAGTTAATTGCAGAGATCTAAAACATTTCTGTAGAAAACAGCAATTCCACTTGCTTTTTTTTTTTTGGTAATTGGCTTTAACCAGGTTTCTGTGGCTATGAAGATATCAGGGGACTACTGGACTGTACAGGCATGAACTGTGATTTTGTTATACAGACTTCTTGGGTCACTGTGTAGTAACGTAAGTCCAAGGTGGTTGGAGAGGAAGCCTACTGTTGTTTCAGGATGTATTGGGGCTAGTACAGTGGGGTCTGGGATTAGATGAGTGGGTCCAGGACTGGGATGTTCATCCCATTCCAGTATTGTTGTCCATTTAGCAATGTGGTTGTTGAAAAGCCACTTATACTTGGGCTTGAATTTATAGAAGATTTTGGATAATGGTGGAGCAAGTGTTGTTTGCTTGTATTTCAGGGTATTAATGTAATTAATTTCAGGTAGGCTGGAGGAGATATTAGAGAAATATGATGAAGTATTCTGGTTTAATTATTGCATGGTAAGTGTAGGTAAGTAACAGTGGGAGAGAGAGACCTGTGACAGCTGGCTGAGTGTGAGTAGAGTGAGAAATGTTAGTAACAGAAGATGATGTAATAGCATATGTGGGATTTAGAAGATGTATGGATAGGTGACAGTGTGTGGAAGGAGGAGTCTGGAGGCATACAGATACAGATAATAGAGATTAATGGGAGGAGTAAAGTAGAATAAGACGATAGGACTGATAGGTAGGTATAGGGACTGATAGGCAGGATTGATAGTTTTATGAAAATTTCACTGAATGTATGGATGCAGTCTTTGAAAAGATGAAAATAAAACAAAACTACCCCCGCTCTTGCTTTGTCAAGTGCTACTGTGTCTTTTATATTAACCTCAGCTATCACAAGCTCACGTAGGTGGAACCTTATTTTAACTGAAGCACAATAATTAAGGAAAGCAGCGCCCCCTTATACTGCAGTACAATGACAGTACTGGAAAATGAATCTAAATACCTATTCTAGGTAGAGAACTAAAAGTCTTCTGAACTTCTGGCACCAACATTGAGTGTACTTTAAAGACCTGACATTTGGATGATGTATTAATGGCACCATCGATACTATGTAATATGCACAACAATTGTAACTTCTCCACAAAAGTGAGGCCCTAGCCCTAGCACTCACATTTACCACTGATATATATTTTAAATATCTTTTCAAATCATCAAGAGCAAATTGCTTGAGTAAAATGTTATAACAGTCAACTTCATGTAGAAGTAAGAAAAAATAAGAAAAATAATGTCAGTGTCTTTATACAGCAGATTATAATTATGATGAGAGAAGGGTTTTGCCAAGGAGACATTAAAGTAGACAATGGATGATCAGAAACGGCACCTATCATTTTAAACATTAGTGAAAGGGTGTTTGGTTGTCCCAGGCAAAGTGTCATAAACTTTAGGTTTAAGCAGATGTAATGTCCCCATTTCTATATATCTGCTAGTGGCTGACAGGTATTGCAAACACTATAAATAGATGAAAACTTTCAAGGAAGAAGCAAATCATTCATCACTCATCCAGAGAAAAAAAATCACTTCTCAAGACTGTAACATAATAAAACAAGCTGTCTTCCACAGTTGAACATCTCCCCATATTGCATTAGGACCTCCCAAGCTTTATGTCATTCTTGTCTAACATTCCTTCATGCGAAATTCCATTTTTCCAACATATAATGCAAGCTGTAGTATGGCTAGTGACCACCTTAGCAAATGATGAAATGTTATAAACACTGCACAATGGAGAAGAGTATCCTGGAAATACTACATTAAGCTTTCTTTGATGAAAGAAATTCTAACTTTAGCTGCAAATGACAGAAAAAATATAGAATACTAGTTCATCCTCAAACATTTTCACACTCCAAAATTTCAGAATGCTTTGGTTTATAAATATGTCTTCAGCATAAGAAAGATGATTAAAAAAGAACACTGTTGCAGAACTTTAGTGGTCACCAGGGCTAAATATATAGTCAAGAAACAGCAATGCAAACATTTCAGTATGCCATGCAAGGCTGCCATATGCTGCAGGGTGCTGCATTTGCCCAAAATACCGGTAAAACATGGGGACTTCCAAGATGGCTGCACATTGAGTAACAGCTTAATTCTAGCTCTCCAAATGTGCAAAAAAGGAACTTAGCACAGAAAGACAGTGAACCTAGACTTCTGGGTAAATTTCAGTAACTGGCTAGTAACTGCACTGTCTGGATACCAGGAAAAAACAAATACAGGACGTGAAGGAAAATCAGCTATAAAAGGTGATGAAACAACACTGACTGGGAAAAGTACTGTAGCTGTTCAGCAAAAAGCAGAGAAAGCTCCAGACATGACTTCCAGTAACCTACAGGAAATTATAAGGCAACTGCACACAGACCAGACTAAAATAAATGATACTCTGATGCGGTATAACAACTCAAACATTAAAAGACTGGAAAAAAAGAAGTAGCTTTAAACAAATATTTCTGTTTCTTTTTCCTTTCTCCTCTATTTCTCCTTCTTCAGTTTTAAGAAATGTACACACTGCAATGTAAAAAAAATAAGATTAGAAGAGCATGACAAAAGAAAAAATAGTGTACTTTCTCTTATTCTTGCATTGGGAAATGACTGGGTTAAGACCATTAGCTTAATCTAGTAGCAGGTTTTATGACAAAGCAAGTAAATGAAAATGAATATTGAATATTATAAAGATGTTTTTTTCCAGTTAACAGTTTTGTGCCTGGGTCTCATGTCTCTAGCAGACAATCTGATAAACAGAAAGCGCTTAGAGAAAATGTTTTCTGAAAGCATTCAAGTAAAGAAGCCATCTGCATATAGAGCTGACTTAACCCTGTTGTAACTTGACCACTGTTAAACAGATGTCATTGATCTGGTATTGCAGTAGCAGTTTCCAACAATATACAGCACTGGTTGACATCAGTGTAAAACTATTATTGCTATGTCTTACACTTGTGTTCATGTGGTTGTGGTGGGCTTGCAGTATATTCAAGAGCAACATGATGGCCATCATTTTTTCACTTTCCATCACAAGCATCAGTTCTGCACATGATAACAGGCTATCCTTGGTTGCATAGTCGGCCTTAGGCATAGTCCAACTAGGTGGCTGCCAAGGGTGGCGCTGTAGCAGGGGCACTTTTCCAGTAATCTGGATGGTGAAGGTAGGCCAGGATGGGGACACAAGGTGGTGTTGGGGGAGGACACTGTGGAGACCTTTTGCCTAGGGCACCAGTTGACCAAAGGCAGTCCTAGCTTGGTTGTCTAATAGGAGAAGGATATGTGTAAAAGTAACTTCTTTGATACAGTGGCAACCTGGATAGCACTGCCATCTCACAGCACACAGCTCTGGTTGACTTCTTGGCTGTGGCTTCATGAATGTGGAATCTACATGCCCTTCCTATATCTGTGTAAGTTTATCCATGTGCTCTGGTTTCTTCCAATGCTCCAAAGCTGTGACAGTAGTGAACAGACATTCTTCTAGTCTGTGGATAGGTAAGCATGAAAGTGCGTGTTTGAGTGAGTGTGTGTGTGTGTGTGTGTGTGTGTGTGTGTGTGTGTGTGTGTGTGTGTGTGTGTGTGTGTGTCCATGTGTGTGTGTGTGTGTGTGTGTGTGTGTGTGTGTGCGTGTGTGCGTGTGTATATGTCTGGGTCTGTGTGTCCATGAATGCATCTTGTGATACACATAACCCGTCAGCGGCAGTCAGTATCTGTGTGTGTAAAAATTTAGTGCATCTTCTGATAGACCTGGCTTTCAGAGGCAGCATCAGAGAGAAAGAGAGAGAGATAGAGTTGTGTGAGTGTAAAAATATATTGTCAGGCACATACAGACCTCTTTTACGTAACAGAAAAAAAAAAGATATTGTCTTTCCTAAACAAGGAATGAAATGTGTCACAGAAAGTACAGTTGTGTACACTTCCCATAAATGTAGATGTTCGAGTGTATTCACTGTTGCACTCATCACACATGGGTTATCTGCCTGCAGGTAG
Organism: Protopterus annectens; assembly: GCF_019279795.1. NCBI lineage: Eukaryota > Metazoa > Chordata > Ceratodontiformes > Protopteridae > Protopterus > Protopterus annectens. The sequence goes on from NC_056737.1 coordinate 161,920,022, forward strand.
CCCTCAGATGGCCTGAATACCAGTGACTTAGTATTTTTGCATTGATTGCTATCGCTCCAGGACTGATGTCAGGTTGTCAGGGGTATAAAAACAGGCAGTCGACACCATTACATCAGTTTTTCTTGCCCCAAATGTCAGGAGCCAACCAACAGGGAGCTAAGTTATGGTGGGAAAAACACCATCAGTAAAAAGTAAATACCAATACCCCTGTAAGGGGTGAGTAACAGACATAGAGAGGAGAGATACAGAGAGAGAGAGAGAGAGAGAGAGAGACACAGAGTGACTAGGGGGCTGGAGGGAGGGAAACTAGGACTGCAACAATGAATACACTCGAACATCTACATTTATGGTAAGTGTACATAACCGTACTATGTTCTTCGTGTTTCACTGTTGCAGTCATCACACTTGGGTTGATTCCCATAGCTAAAAAAGGGGTGGAGGCAGTCAAGAAGGGTTGGGGCTGGCTAGTATGTCCTGCAGGACTGCTGTTGCAAAACCTGCCCTGGATTTGGAAAAGACAAGCAGGTGCTAATGCTTGGTGAACGTGTGTACAGAACTCCAGGTAGCAGCTTCTAGAATGTCCCTGGTACGGACTCCCCTGAGGAATGTTGTAGAGGTAGAATTTGCCCTAGTGGAATGTGCTATGACCCCCCGAGGGGTTGGTTTCCCATGGTGCTTGTAGCAGAAACGGATACAGTGTGCTATACATTTGGAAATTGTTTGCTTTGAAATGGCCTTGCCCTCTGCCACTGGTGCAAAGCTGACTAGTAACTGGTCAGATTTCCTGAAGGGCTTAGTCCTATCAAGGTAGAATCTGTGCTGTCTGCGCACGTTCAAGGAGTGCAGGATCCTTTCCCCTTTAGTTTGAGGATTAGGTAAGATGGTTGGCAAATGGATAGATTGGTTGAGAGCTACACTGGACACCACTTTAGGCATAAAGGAAGGGTTAGTCTACAGGGAGACCCTGTCAACATGGAAAATAATGAAGAGTTCCACAGCCATAAGTGCTTGTAGCTCAGACACTCTTCTAGTTGAAGTGAAGGCCAGAAGCAAGGCTGTTTTCCAAGAGAGGAATGTCAACTCTGCTGATGCTGCGGGCTCAAAGGGGGGTAGCGTGAGCTTTTCCAGTACAAAGTTAAGGTCCCAAGCAGGGGTGGGTGCTATCCTTGGTGGCTGTAAGTTGTTTGCCCCTCTCAGGAACTGTTTCATGACAGAGTGAGAGAAGAGAGGTGGCTCAGTGTTGTAATGAGCCAAGATGGCAGAGGCATGGATCTTAATGGAGGAGAAGGATAGGCCTCTGTGTAGTAGATCTGCTAGGTAATCCAGGATTAGAGGTAAGGAGGGCAGTGCTGTGTCCTCTCCTTTAGATTGAATCCAGGAACAATATATTTTCCACTTATCAGCATAGGATTTCCTTGTACTGGGTCTTCTGGCTTCAAGAATGACGTCCAGCACCTGCTTGCTAAGGCTGGTCACTGGGGGAGAATTCAAGGAATAAGCCAGTCTGCAAGAATCAGGGTTTGCAGTTGCGGATGCAAGATCTGTTCCCCCTGCTGAGTGAGGAGGGTTGGGATCTGGGGTAGGTGCCAGGGTGGCACCAGTGACAGGCTGCACAGTAGTGGGTACCAGTGCTGGCATGGCCAGTCCAGGGCAATCAGGATTGTCCTTGGTCTGCCCTGTCTTATCTTGAGTAATATTCTTGAGAGAAGAGGCAGAGGGGGGAATGCATAGATTGAGAGGTATTCCCACTGGAAGGATAGGGCATCCACTTTCCAGGTCCTGCTGAGAGGTGTCCTGGTGCAGAATTTGCTGAGCTGGTGATTGCAGGGGGAAGCAAAGAGGTCCACCTCTGGAGTCCCCCATTTCTGGGTTAGAAGGCTGAGTGTGCTAGGGTCTAATTGCCACTCATGTGGGTCTAGGAGATTTCTGCTTAAGTCATCTTCCAGACAGTTTTGGTTGCCTGGCAGGAATTGAGCTTGCAGATGAATAGGCATGTCCAGGGCCGTGCTCCACAGGGCCATTGCTAGCCTGCAGAGTGGGTAAGAGTGGGATCCCCCCTGCCAGTTGATGTATCACTTAACTGTGGTGTTGTCTGTTTTTATTAGCAGGGGTCCTGGTGAGAGTATGGATCTGAAAGCTGTCAGAGCGTGCTGAACAGCTAGCATCTCTTTTTGGTTGATGTGCAGATGAATTTGACTTAGGCTCCAGTGGCCCTGAATGCACTTGCCGTCCAGGTGTGCTCCCCAGCATAGTCTGATGTATCTGTGGTTAAGGTCTGGGCAGCGTGGGGTTGAGTAAAGGGAAGTCTCTTGTTGTGGTTGCATGCTGCTGCCCACCAAAGAAACTCTCTACTTAGACAAGGTATGATAGGTATGATGGTTTCCAGGTTCTGAGAATGTTGGCACCAAAGACTTTTTAAGTACCACTGAAGTTTCCTCATATGCAGTCTGGCATATGGAATTAGTAGGATGCAAGAGAAAATGAACCCTAGGGCCTGCAGGATTTTCCTTATGGATAGTTGGCTTCTGGTGGCTATTTGAGTGAAATAGCCTGTCAGATAGGCTTGGTTTTCTGGAGTATGGAATGCCATCTGGGATGCTGTGTCCGAGCTTGCTCCCAGGAATAAAATCTTTTGACTGGGAACTAGTTTTGATTTCTTTTCATTGATAGTGTACCACTGGGAGGTAAGAAAGTTCTTTACAAATGTCAGGTGCTGCAACAGCTGTTCCTGACTGTCTGCCTGAATCAGGCATTCATCCAAGTATGGGTAAATTTGAATTTTTCTCTGCAATAGGGAATGGCTGGAGCCAGGCATTTTGTGAATACTCTGGGAGCAGTAGATAAGCCAAAGGGAAGTGCAGAGAACTGATAATACATACAGCCTGCCCTGAAACATAGGAAAAGTCTGGAATAGAGTTTTTGACATGTATGTTCTGCAGGAACAGGTTGAATTGCCCTTATGGAGAGCAGGGATTGAACTTGGTTTTGTGCCTCTGCCCACTGGTTTGGAGGAAGGTCTGGGAACCCTTTTGGGGTTGGCAGTGAGTGGAAGTAAAAGTTTGTACCCCTGGGATACAATGTTGACGACCCATCAGTATTTTGTGATGGAGGTCCAGTTTTTTGCATGATGGGCAAGTTTTCCTCCTAGGGGCATGAGCAGTTGGGCAGAGGTGAGGAGTGGAGTTGAAAAGTCATTGTGAATTCTTTCCGTAAGGGGGGGGTTCTTAGCACTCCCTGTTTTTGAAGTGGAGGCACTCCATTGCTTAGATCTCTGCATACCCTGAGACTGTAGTTTGGGGGGTCTGTTTCCCCTGGGTCTAGTTTGAGATGGCCTTGAGGGGACTGGAAAGGACCAATGTTTCGAGGGGCAATGCCTACTGAATCTAGGAGGCTGCACCTGCAAGAAATCTTTGATTGTCTGCAAAGATTTAGCTTTTTCTTCCTTCTTTTTTAGAACCTCTTATGTTTTGGTGCCAAACAGATTGTCCTTGTTCAAAGGAGCGTCTAGTAATTTTGATTTGACATGGTCTGGCAAGGTCTGCTCCTTAAGCCAGGCATGCCTTCTCAGTACAGAACCAATGACTGCTGCCCTGCAAGATGCTTCAAGGGCGTCAAAGCCACATTGCAAAATATGCTTGCTGACTTGGCTTGCAGAATGCATAAGCTCTTGTAATTCTTTATTTTCTGCACAGTCTGTAAAGGTAGCTAATTTTTGCTTAATAAGTTCCATAGTATGTTGCTGGTATTTCAGTATGTGAAACTGGCAATTCAATGCATTAATGGCGAGAACTGCAGAGATGTATACTTTTTTACCCCATCTGTCTAAAGCTGAGGAATCCCTGTCCGAAGGGGTGGGATTCTTAGCTGAAGTTGCTTTTATATCTTTAGGCCCCTGGGAAATGACCTCTGGGTCAGCAGTAAGATTTTTGAAAAGAAATTTGTGAGAGTCAAGGATTCTGTAGTACCTGTCTGATTTCCTTGGAGCAGGGGATAAAGTGTCAGGAGTTAGACTGGATTCCATAAAAACATCATCTACAACATCCAGAACTGGAGGTACTGCTAAAGGTCTATGCTGTGGCAAATCTAGAAATTCTCTGATTCTCTTTTTGGACTGAGGATAGTCTTAGCATTCCCAGTGGAAATGCTCACTTAAAGTATGTAAGGTTTCACCACAGAAAAATCCTCTGGAGGGAAAGCAGAGGGAATGGATTCCTCTGCATCTGAATCCTCATAAAGCAGATAAAGGCATGTCATCATATTTGGAAACCTCAGAGTCGGACTCTAGGTCTATTAAAGCTGCTGGGGACAGGTCTCTTTTTCTCTTAGCAGGGAAAGGCTGGCTTCCCTTAATCAGCATAATCAGGTCTTCTGCCATTTTAAGCATTGGATGTTGTGGCAAGGAAGCAAGTGCTTGAGTTTGGTTTGTCTGTTTTTTAGGCATAGCTCGTACTCTTGGCCTTAGAAACTTAAAAGTTTTAGACAGAACTGAAAACTTGAAAGAAGTCATCGGTCTGTGTCAAATATCAGTAGTGCAAAGAACTTCCTTGAAAGCTGGTGCCTGCACAGCGGCTCCGGACGCATCCATGGTAGAGACATCCACAGGTTCCATAGTCAAAGAAGAGTCTTCCGGCATAATGGACTCTGAACGGGTCTCGGTAGTGGCCTGTGAATTCATCAAAGTGGGCATCAGGGGCTGCAAAAGCATCTCACTGAGTACCGGCGAACTGGTGACTAGCTTGAAGCATCGTTGGCAGTTTTGGACCTGTGCTGTCTGTCCCTGTCTTTATCCTTATGTTTTTTCGGAAGATCAGTAGTCATTTGGCTTACCAAAGCCATTTCGGAATACAGAGATCGAGAGCGAAAGTATTTAGCGATGATAAGGGCCCGACAATGAATAGTTCTGGCATTGAACAAAGCACAAAACCGACAGTGAGGTACGTCGTGATCTGGGCCTAAACAGGTGATGCAGTAAGAATTGAAATCTTGGTGTGGTATTTGCTTTCCACAGGCAAGACCATTGTTAACTTTTTCTGACATCGGTTAGAGCAAGAAAAAAGGATCCCCAACAGGGTACTTAGCTTTAGAAGACTTCAGGATGATTCAATTCAGAAATGAAAACTCAGGTAATGGCTAACCGGCACTCGTGCGAACTGCTTTTGCTTTGGGCTCCTCGGCAAGAAAGACTGATGTAATGGCACCGGCTGCCTGTTTTTATACCTCTGATGACCTGACGTCAGTTCTGGAGCGATAGCAACTGATGCAGAAATACTAAGTCTCTGGTATTCAGGCCGACTGAGAGCTACCTGCAGGCAGATGACCCAAGTGTGATGACTGCAACAGTGAAACACGAAAAACATCAGCTAAACTCCCTCACAACCCAGCATGAATAAGTGGATTTTGACAAAGGCTTTACACTGGCTTCTGCTCAGAACTTTACTTAGTCTAAAACTGGCCCTACTAAGAGGTATGCACAGAAGGTCACTATAACTTGTGGGGGAACTGTATACAGTGTGCTCATTACTTCTGTAATTTTCCTCACAATCAAACCGCAGTTATATGCACAGAAAGTCTCTAAAGGTTGTATGGAGACTGAATAGTGTGGTCATTATTTTTTTTAACTTTCCTCACAAACCTCAGAGATGTGCACAGACTCAGAATGTCACTACAACTTGAGTAGAAGAATTGTAGTATTTAGCATCAACATACTGGAATCGAGGGTGGCCATGGTGGTGCAGTGGTTAGCACTGTCACCTCACAGCAAATGGTTCTCTGGTTTGATCCTCGGCTGGGGTGCCTTCTGTGTGGAGTCTGCATGTCCTCCCTGTGGTCGTGTGGGTTTCCTCTGGGTGCTCTGGTTTCCTCCCACATCCCAAAGACATGCTGCAGGTGGATTGGACACTCTAAATTGGCCATAAGTGTGAGTGTGTGTGCTTTCTGTGGAAGGTTGGGTGCTGGGCTGGCAACTCGACACTGTAAAACTCCACTGCCAATCATGAGTGGACAGGTGATCTGCTGTGGTGACCCCTAATTGGGAAAAGCCGAAAGAAGAAGCATCAACACACTGGAATAAATTATGGTGATCATTACACATTTTTACTTTACTCACAATCAAACATCAAATAATTTTACAATGTCTTTTGGGGGGGGGGGGGTACATTTAAAATACTAAAGGATAAAAACACCAACACCTAAAACATCGACCACATTAGGTTGAAAAACAAAATGAAAATAAACTAAAACACAAGTCCTATTTTGGGGGAAGCACCTCACCTCATATCCCCTGCTACATTTATCACACACACACACACACACACACACACACACACACACACACACACACACACATATATATGTGTGTGTGTGTGTGTGTGTGTGTGTGTGTGTGTGTGTGTGTGTGTGTGTGTGTGTGTGTGTGTATACCAACTCCGAGATCAAACCTCAGTGGGGAAAGGGTAAAAACCGAGTCCCTGCTGTACTGAGATCTCACACAACACGGTACTGGCTTTTTAGTATATCTAAAAAGCTGGTAGTAAATCCATTCAGTCTTCTGTCTTTCAATCTTCTATGGTTGATGTTTATGGTGTTTGTGTTTTTGTCCTTCAGGATTTTAAATGTATCCCCTTTCGGAGGTAAAGATAAGGAGCCATACAGTTTATGCCAGGTCTGACAGCAGTAGGGTGAAATATGTTACTATGTTTTTATTTGTTCTTTCAATTTTGCTCCAGTCTGCCATCAGAGTAGTACACAGAAAGTGTCTGCCTTTTGAATGTAGGGGGTTAACAAGGCATGCTGCACATGTCTGACAACAGACACTTGCAATATATGATTGTCGCCACTTGTGTTTTCAGCCAATTTTTGATACCAGAGTGATACACCAAAAGTGACTATCTTTTGGAGAGGGGTATACACTATTCCTAGATACGATTTATACATACTCACAATCATATGTCTTCTCAGTTTATTGCAAACTGCTATTTTGTCAAACACATCTTTCTTTACTCATGATTTTTGTTCCAGCCATCAATGGATCAAAAGGTTGGAAAGCAGCCCTAAGATGTACCTCAGACCACCTATAACCCCATAGCTTCTGGGGACTACTCTGGCTTAGTTTGATTACATATTCCACAATTATTAGAGTGCATTCTTGCTCAGTCAGGGTATGCTGAAAGTATGTAGGAAAAATCAAGGTTAAGGAATAAGACTAAATTTTTTCCCTCAGTCATGACTTTTGTTCAGGCTGAAAGGTTTAAAAAAAACATCTAAAATGCACTATTCCAGTTAGGGTGTTTTAAAAGGATATAGGAAAAAGCTAAGGGGATGTGGGGGCAGAGAGGGAAGCAATGGGCATCTAGAGGACACAATGGAGCCCTTCACATAAGGCACCATTTTACCTTAGGCAATCCCTGCTTCTGCATGTATTATATTAATAAAGAAGGTACACTTTCTACTTTAACTCCATTATACTGTCTTGCATTTCAAATAATGCTTACAAAAAGAAAAAAAAAACACTCGTTCATTTACAGCTGGCAGAGACAGTGGGATTGTCATTTGGTATGGCCAAAAGATCCTTTACTGCAAAAAAAAAAAAAAAAAAAAAGAACCTGTCAAGTCCTGACCTATCATTCGTATCAATGCAAATTTCTATGACATCCAGGGCATTAAAATAAATTCTACAATGGCAATTTGTTATAGCTGACTTTTTAAGGTTTAAAAGAGATAAAAGATAATGAAGGTGTTATTAGACCTAGGTAAAGGAAAAAGAACGGTACCTTCAGAGTTTAGAGATCAGGCAATGAAATAGTCCTGAGGAAAATATGTTAATCTTGCAGACATTCTCATAAGAAAGAATAAGAAATATTTCTTTGTCAGACAATTCCAAAATTATTAGCATTAAAAGTAGACAGAATGTGTTCATAAAAACTTTTCAGAAAGAAAACTATAGTAAAAACAAAGTGAATAACTTCAATGAAACTGTTCCAAGATATACAAGCTTGCTGTCGGACCTGATAACATGGAATTCTTGCCTTGCATTCTTGTGTCTACATATGTAGGTATGTGTGATGTGTGTTTGGGTATAGTAGGGGGTTACCTTGAGCTAATCGACAGCCCACAACACCTAAACCAACTTCAATGACATAGCATATCATCGACAACTGGAGAACCGACATTTCCCACATGGTAAGTTACTGTTTGAACATCCCAAATTCAAACACTACCACTAAAACAAACCCACCAATGTGGGGGGCTATACCCCCCACCCCCCCAGGTGGGGGCTTCACCCCTCACATTACCCTTATTAAGTATTCCAACTCCAAGAACGCACTGCCACGGGGGTAAGGGGCAAAGTTCAGGTTGATGGCCAAACAGTAACTTACCGTGTGGGAAACGTCGGTTCTCCAGCTGTCGATGATATGCCATGTCGTTGAAGTTGGTTTTGGTGTTGTGGGCTGTCGATTAACTCAAGGTAACCCCCTACTACACCGAAACACTCATCACACATACCTACATATGTGGAGGTCCTCACCAGAAACATACCTAAATCCCAGAGACCTCCCAAACACAAGCATACTACACATAATACTTCAGCTGCAGAGCACAATCTGCATAACAGCTCACACATCAGTGTCTCAACTGTCAAGCCCTTTTTTTCAACATTGACACCAATTTAACTGCAAACATTATACATCACAGACACCATTTCAACAACTGTAGTTGCAAACATTATACATCACTTAGAATATGTCCAATCACTGTCCAGTAAACATTATATGGCTCATTCAAATCCTGCCTCTTAAACCTCATTCCTAATCTGCATATATTGTTCCCACAATTCCCATGTTTTCCTATGTAGTTTGCTCCTTCCCTTTTCTAAACATCACAGTTCCAGTTGTTTTATTTCTGTTACTATTGTCACTACTTCTAGTTAACTTGGTCTAGACTTTGATTCCATTTTCTAGTAATTGCTTTTTTGGCAGCCACCATAATTAAATTCAGTAAGGCTGTATTATGCCTAGGCAATTCCGATTCTGTATCATAGCTCAAAAAAATCATTTCCCCAGTCAATCCAATCCACTCACTGAGCATCTATGACTGAGTGGTCTGCAGGAAATCATTAAAGTCTGCCAGATCATTACATTCCCAAAAATATTTTCCCAGACACCTCTTTCTTGCCCGTCACACCTTCAACATTTGCTATCCACCTGAGGAAAAATTATTTGGAGTCTACTTGGGGTATAAAAATACCTATGTAAATACTTCCAGGCAAAGATCCTACATCTTCTAGACTTTGTTTTATATTAAGAAGATATACATATATCCCCCATTGTCTCTTTGTGAATTGCTTATCCAATCTCTCTTCCCAATCCTTTTTAAGCTCCTCTGCCTGATACTTATAATTATCATGCAATATTTTATATGCTCGACTAATTATTCCTGTTTTTTATTGGCAGCTTCTGTTCTACACTCTATTAAAAACTCCATCAGTGCTGGTCTTTCATTTAGGACCCCCCATTTCTTTCTCTTTTTTTCCTATACTCTGATATCAATACTTGAAAGGGAAGGCAATCACTAGCCTGTAGTCCAAATAAATTCTTGGGGTCTTCCCATTCTATTACCTATCCCTTTCTAGTTATTTGCTCCCAATAACTTGGTTCCTTTGCCAGTTTTCCTCCAATAAATTCAAGCCCCTTCTTGCCTATTATCTGTATCCCTAACCACAGTCATCCCTATCAGCAGTATTTCTTTTCTCCATTCTCATGCTGGTTTAGTCCTTAGAATACTCCCTGCTTTTGTATGAATATAATACTCTATGACTTTTGTTGTTCTCCTTAAGAGTCTGCATCTAAAATCCCAATCTCTCCTTATTTCTTGAGGTCCCCCCTGTATCATCGTCATTCCTTTCCACTCTGAATTATAGTTTTCTGCTTTTGCTATGTATAATGTATAAGAGCCTTAACTGTGTTGCTCTAAAGTACCACCCCAAATTAGGCAATCCTAGTCCCCCTTGTTCTTTTGGAAGAATCAGCTTATCCCACTTAACCCTTGCTGTCTTCCCTTCCAAGATAAAATCCTTCAACTCTTCTTTAACTGCTATCCACAGCTTCTCTTCTGGTTGATAAAAATATTCCTGACAGGTGTATGAGACTAAAGGGACTAAAAACATTTTAATTGTTTGCATCTTAGTATCCCTATCCATATAACAAAGCTTCCAGTTTCTCAATTTTTGTATTTCCTCCTGTTTAGTCTCTTCCTACATAGCCTTAGCTGCCACAAAAGAGTCAATTCTAATCCATATTCCTAAATACTTCATTTTTTATGTCCCCATAAATATGGATATTGTTGAACCAGTTTGTGTGTGGGCATGTGACGCCTGTGCTCTGGCCCAGCAATCAAGGAGCCTCAATCCTCACCACTAACAACAACCAGTGAGGGGCATCTCATATAGGAGGAAAGGATAACAAATACACACAGTAAAGTGCAATTTCCCTTAAGAGCACACAGAGATCACAGTCGGTCCGGGGCTGGTTGCTCCCTTGCTCTCCAAGTCCCCAATAAGATTCCCCACTAGCACAGCTATAGGGTCCAGATGTCAGCCAGCTGGGCAAGCTAAAATCTCCAGCACTCTCTTTGTCCAAACAGTGCTTTGTGTCCCTGCCCAAGTAGCTGACACACACACACTTTGAGATAAGAGTTTATACAACCACACAGACACTTCTGGGGAAGGCTAGGACACGTTCTCTAGCTGTGCCCCTTTTACCCAGACTATACAATAGAAATCACTGCCACTACCCAGCTAACATTTATCAGCTACTCAAAGGCCCTTAAAAGGGTGTCCAATTATTACTGTGCAATATTATTATCCAATTGGTAGTATAACTAAACAGTCAAGGCTTATTAGAGTTCCTTGCTACAGGATCCCTATACACATGCAATGTACTCTTAGAGCTTAACTTATCTCTACACAAAACAGCCACAGTTGAAAGGGTTTAAAATATTTAATAATAAATAATAAAGACACAAGACAATACCTCTTACTACACAGTGCTAGTCAAGAGTTCAGAGATCACAGAGAAATACTTAACATAATTCAGTAGTACAGTTCTGACATCACAGAAAAACACTTAGTCTAATCTTTCTAGTTCTTAACTAATTCTAAAAGAAAACACAAGTCTAAGATAAACTTACATAAGAAAACAGGCAGAGTGCTGATGAGTTGGATGGTCAAGACAAAAATGCTTAATAATCTCTAGTCCTCTCTGTTTAAATTGAAATTGCAGTTCTGATTTACATTACATCATTCTTCACACTTTCCTGGGGTTCCCAGGCTACACATTACATCATTCTTCACACTTCCCTGGGTTCCCAGGCTAACAGAAACTACATTTACATTCTTAACATCTCCTTGTGTTATCTTGCAGCTGGTCAGGAAGCAGAGCAATAAAAATACATTTGCATGTTTAAATCTAGCAATTTAACTCTTGGTTAAAACAATAGAAAGAATGTATTCATCTAGACAGGCTGGAGCCGACTTTAGATCAAAGGGTCACAACATGTTTTACTTGGTCAGCACAGAGCACTGTTGTGACATTTTTTTCAGTTCCACATCTAACAGCAGTTTTTCCATTTGAGACAACAAGCCTGTGGTTCACATTAATATTTACAGATGACAGAATTATCTCCAAAACTCTATCTGGGTAGGCTGGCAGCCTTCACAGGGCACATAATTTACCACTATTGCCTTTGTTTTAGCTGCATTAATTTTATACCCAAAAGATCTGAAATTGTCTTAAAATGTTCCAGAACACTGTAATGTCCCTTTCTGGTTTTGTCATGTATAAAATAATATCATCTGCAAATGCAGCCAGCTTTTCCTGACTACCATACCAATTATATCCTTGAATTTCCAAGTCCCTTATTTTCTTTCTCAGTGGTTCTAAATATAATTACAAAACTGATCATACCTTATAAAAACCTAGCCACACTCCGTTCTGCTAATAAACTCCTAGTATCTCTAACTAAATCACATAATAAAGCTGGGGATGCATTACTCTCAAATTCCATTGGTAAAATCTGGAATCAACTCCCACAAGAAATAACTAATCAAAACTCTACCTCTCCTTTCAAAAAACACATTAAAGAACATCTCAAAACACAATGGCTGTGTCCTTGTGCAAATCCCGACTGAAATCATGTTCTCACTCACCTATTTTTACCCCCTTTTCCCCCCTTACTTAGCTACTCATGATAACTTCCAAGAGTTTTAGAGTTATATCTAAGAATTAGGCTTTACCAGAAATCTTTTATTCTGCTTGAGTTAACTTTTTTGGTGTTATTTGTTACTCTTACTGTTTTTAAAAGCATTTTATAGTAGTATGTAGTATAAATTCATCTCCTATTTTACTATGTGTTATGTGCTGAAACATATTTTTCATTCTACCTTGTATTGTTTTTACTTATATTATGCGTTATGTAATAAATCATTGTTTACTGCCTGTACTGGAGCTTTTCTCCCCGGGCCTCTACTGAAAACGGATATTTATGTCCAGTTAGACTAGCCCGGTCAACAAATGTAAAATAAATAAAATAAATAATGCAAACAGCAACAAAGGGGAAAATGAACAACCTGCCTGGTTCCTCTACTCAAGCAGAAGTTATCGGAGAGGACACCACCCACTTTAATTTATCCTCCAATCCCTCATATATATATATATATATATACTCCTGATCAGCCTTATAATTGTATTGGGGAAAGCAAATGCTTCCATTGCCCTGCTCATGAAGTTACAGTTTACTTTGTCAAATGCTTTCTCTGCATCAAGACCCACCAGTAATAGTGGTATTTTCTTACATTCTGCTTCCCTGTAAATCATCAATGTTCTGTTAATATTGTCAAACGTTTGCCTTCCCTCCACAAAACCATACTGATCCATATCTATCAATTTTGGTATCACTTTTGCAATTCTTTTAGCCATTATAGGCATAAACACTTTATAATGATGGTTTAGTATTGAAATAGGCTTCTATGAAGCTGGATAGAATGGATCTTTACCCTCTTTAGGTATTACCATTACCACCACCCTCTTCTAGGATGCTGTTACTTCTCCACGTTTTAAAATACTGTTAAAACCTTCCAGATCTTTATCAGTTTTTCCCCTCCTAACTTCCAAACTTCCATAGGAATGCCATCTATTCCTGGGGACCTTTATGTAGTTAAACATAGCCATTTTTATCTCATTTCTTCCTATCCTGTTAGTAATTGAGCCTCATCTACCTCTAATCTTAGCATATTTAATTCTTCCATAAAGATTTCCATTTGTACCTTTGCTTGATTTCCATATTTCTCTGCTTTACACAAACCTTCATAAAATTTCTAAAATAGTTCTAATACTTCTACAGGATCTGTTGTTAGCTTCCTTGCTATAGGCTCCCTAAGCTTGATGGCAGCCCTTTGTACTTTCTGTTGCCTGAGTCATTATGCTAAATGTTTTTATGGTCTAGAATTATCAAAAAAAGCAATCTTTTTAAATGTGAGCATATTATTGAGGTAATCTCTTATTTTCTGTTTAGCATTCTGCAGTTGCTCCTTTTCTTGTTCTGAGAGATTCCCCCTGTTTTGCAATACTTTAACATTTGTCTGTCCCTCTAAATAATTCTTGTTACTTCTTAATCATAACTCCCTGTCCTTTATTTCCAGCCTAGTTTTAAACTACACTTTAATATTATCCCACCTCTATATTTTCAGAAGAGATTTCTGTCTTTTCTAGTAGCTCCTGAATTAATTCCAAAACCCATTCCTTTAAATTTCTCTCTTTTGAACTGATAGGTGGGAAAGCACAAATGTCTCATTTTTATTTCATTATCTTGCATTTTTAATTTAGTTATTATTGGTGCATGACCTGAAATAGTTTTTGGATGGGACTGAAGACTTTAAATTAAATGCACACATTCATGTGAAATACAAATTCTATCTAGCCTACCCCAGTTTTTGTATCTTGGAGAATAATATGTAAATTCACTCCGAACTCCTAGTACTGAAATCACATATTCCATGCCAAACATTTTCATAAATTTCTTCAAAAATCCACCCTCCTTTGTTATATTTTCCCTTTTAGGCCACCCAGACAAATCTTCACTGTTGCAAACCAAATTCCACTCTCCACCTATAAATAATATTCATTGCTGAAAGATGATTATTTCTTACAGAATCTTCTTAAGCTCCATTATAGCAATTTTAGGTGGAATATAAATGTCGGGAACCGTAAGGAACACAGAGAGTGTTTTTTATTTTTTTTTATTTTGTTGGTTTACGTGGTAGTGTTGGTGGAATGTAAATGGATGCCAGTGTAATTCTCCTCCCTTGCCAGTAGCCCCTTATACTAAATATCTTCCATTATCTTCTTTTTCCTCTTCTATCACTATTGGAGCTCCTCTTCCAATTAATATAAGTACTTCTCTTCCTTTGCCCCTGATATTCCTCTGAATAACCATCCTGAAAACCTTTATTTTATCAAGTTCACATGTCCAGTTCTGTACAGGTGTGTCTCCTGTAATACAGCTATTTACACTACATTTTTAATATAGTTAACTACTCTTTCTTTTTTATATTTATCTGTAAGACCATTCAGACTGAAAGACGTTACAGAAAGCATCATTTTCTTATTTAGCTATTATTACCACCTTTTATGTATAACTGTCGTTTTGTTAAATGTCTAGTTCCAACTTTTATGTTACATGTATACACTGTTTGGCAGGATGGTCTTTCATACAGTTATTTCTTGTCATATCCATTTGGTCCTATGCCACTTCTTACATAACTTGTTGTTTTTTGAAAGCCCTCAAATAGAACAACCCCCCCCCCCAAAAAAAAAATATTAACTTAATAAGAACACACAAAATTATATAGATCTTCAAATAATGAAGTTTCTGCTTCCTAATAAGAACAAAAGTTCTAAGCTGATGGCCACACAGACAAGCTAGACTTAACCAAAAATAAAGGACAGTCATGCTAAGATGCACTGTACAGCCTGTGCTATTAGTAAGTGCTATTTATAGCACTCCCAGTGGAGAAAACACATGAATGCTTTAATTAAGCACTTTCTCCAAGCCATTTCCCTTTAACAAATTGCCTTACAGTGACATGCAGACCAGACCCAAAACTGCTAAGGGTACCTTGTTTACTAGAAAAAAAAAGTCTTAGAATATTCAGTATTCTTTTTCATTCACATGCTTTGTAATAAACTTGTTACTGGATAACTCCTAGGGCCTAAACCCAGTCATTTCCCTATGCAACCATGGGAAAAAGCACACTGATTTTTCTTGTCATACTCTCTTAACCAGACATTTCCTCTCTCACCCTTTCTCCACCCCCCCCAACACTGCAGTGCCTACATTTCTTACAACTGAATGAAAAAAAAAAAAAACAAAAGCACCTTTTTTATGTTAGTATCCCCATTGCATTAAAAAAAACTGAGAAAACTTTACTTTGTCTAATTGGTTTTGTCTTTAAAGCTCTATCCCTGATTGCCTTCAGAGATATTATGTCTTACCAATTTCTCTTTTCTTGTTTTTATTTTCCCTCAGCGAATCCCCTCCCATCAGACTGTTTCCAGTTTTCTATTTATCAGATTATTTCCATGGAAACATGAAGAACAGCTGCAGAATTGCTACATGCATTTTTCATTTACTTGCTTTCTCTTAAAACTAATCAATATAAGGTCCTCAATCCAGTCATATTTCCCTATGCAAGAATGAGAAAAAGCACATTAATTTTAACTTTGTCATGCCGTTTTAACCAGGCACTTTTTTCATTGCATTGCCTATATTTCTCAAAACTGTACAAGAAGAAAGAGAGAAGAGGGCAGAAAGAAAAACAACAGCACCTGTTTAAAATCCCCATTACTCTTAAAAAGAGCATGCAAAGAAAACCATACATCAACACCACATATACAGTACTATAAAGAAAAGAAAATGTTTTCTTTACTTACAGTTATCTCACTCCCCTCTCTGCCCCTCCCCAAAACATTTTTCTGAACATTAATGACATAAAGTAGGGCATATACTTCACCTTGACAAATCCAACAAATTTTGAAAAAGTCCAATATTTCCATATTTTCTTGTTCTGTCATATTTCACAAATATAATTATTGCACTGTAATCCCACAGTTACTGGTTTTATTACCGTTCTTCCCCAGTGCCCAGATCCTGTCTCTGCTACATTTCCAATGTACTCGTGATTCTTCTAGTCAATTCCCGTGCTCCCTTCCTTCTCTCCAACATTTTCTGTTGAAATACTGGAAAAGGTTTCAGTTACAGTCTCTCTGCAGTCTTTATTACCAGAACTAGAAACAGAATCTCCTTCTGTTTCACAGCTCACTTTTTGTTGGACAAACTTTTGTATTTCCTCCTTAGCATGCACTTCATCAAAAAAATGATTTTGTACCTCCAGGGAAGACTACCTTAAAGACAGCTGGCTACAGCATCTTGAATCTCACACCTGTATCTCGACATTCCCTGAATAGTGGAATAAATTTACTCCTCTTCTGCCTGGTGTACAGTGAGTCTTCATTTTCCAGAAACACTCTGCTGTCTCCCACTTTTAGTATTTTATCCTTCTGCCACAGTTTTGTCAGAATCAACTCCTTATGCTGGCTGGACTGCATCTTTACTATTAAAGGTCTATGCTGCTTTTTTATAGCAAGGTTTGGAGCATACACACAGTGTGCCATTTCAACTAACAACTCCTTCTGTGGAATAACAGTCAGTTTGTATTTGTATTTTCATAAAATTAATGCAGTAGGTTCCTTCCAGCTTCTCTGGTACAGCTGAAAATCTCAAGTCTTCCCTACATGCTCTGTCCTTTAATTCTATTATTTTTTGAAACATCTCTTCCTGAACGGTCTCATATTCAGCCAGGCTTTTCTTCATTTCGACCTCTGATGTTTGCAGCTTTATCATCTCATCTGAATATCTTCTTCCATTGTTTCCAGCTTTTGTTGTTTGTGTCGATATACTCCATCAGTGTGTAGTATGCAGTTGTCTTACATCCTCCTGTAGGTTACTGGAAGTCATATTTGAAGGTTGCATTGTTTTTGCTGAACAGCTGCAGAACCCTCCCCAGTCAGTGTTTTTTACTCCCTTTTTCTAGCTGATTATTTTCCAGGTCTTCTGTATTTCTTTATTCATGGCATCCAGGCAGTGCACTTACTAGCCAGTTACTCAAATTTACCCATAAACACAAGTCTACTGGCCTTCTCTGCTGATTTTCTGTTTTCACACTGGGAGACTAGAAACAAGCTGTTACTCAATATGCATCCATCTTGAAAGTTCCCCCACCTGTCAAGCCCTTAAGGCAAAATGCAAAACCAAGCATATTAGTCATAGGTGATTCACTCGAGACACACAGATGTCTCTCTCACCAGGCTGGATAAGGAAAATGCGACGATCAGGTGCCTGGCAGGTGCTAGAATCCACCATATAATACATGCACTCAAGTCTCTCAACTACAGGCACTGTTATGACTCCATCATAGTCCATATTGGTGTGAATGACTTAAGATGCACCTCTCTGGACTATATGAAGAGAGACATGACTGAGCTCTTGGATTATGTGTCTCAGGCAGGTGTGTCCCTAGCCTTAAACAGCATTTTACCTTCACCTAGGATGATGTCTCACTACAAACAGGAAATGGATGACTTTAATAACTGTCTTAGATTCTGGTGTCAATCTAAGGGGATCCAGTATCTGTCAGCCTGAGACATAGCTAACCTGTTGGCTGACAGGTTCCATGAAAACTTCACTCCTCTGTCTCCACCACACGCACCCCATGACATCCCTACCACTTGTCCCTTACCTTGTACCTCTAAAGACCAGGTTGTAAAACCCTCTCTCAGGCTAAAAACACAGCATCTGTGGGACCTGATAACATCCCAGGATATGTCTTACATGGGCTCCGACAAGAATTAGCAACACCATTGGGTACTATTTTCAATCATAGTCTACGCACCGGTTTCATCCCAGCTAAATGGAAAATGGTGCTTCCACTGACCCCAGGAGCTATAGACCTATTAGCCTGACTAGCCTTATCTGCAAGGCCATAGAGTGAATAATCATGAATCATATCAACAAAGATATAGGTAATCTCCAAACACTTGACCCTACTCAGTTTGGATTTGTCAAAGGGAGATCATGCCTGCTAAACCTGGTGGACTTCTTCGAGACAGTCACCAAGGCCATGGACAATGGGAAGTCTGTGCAATGCAAAACAAATGTACTATTCTTTCGGTAAGAGCGATGTTCCTGCTAACTACCATATCAATATCAACACCTTAAGTACACACTCAGTGGTGAGAGACATAGGCACACAAGTTGATAGCAACCTTACCTTTGATTATTATGTCTCCACAGTGGTAAGAAGGGCATTCTATACTGTTCATCTCATAAGTAAGACATTGCCTCCAGAAAAAAAGAAGTTGTAACCTACCTGTACTCTTCCCTCATCAGGCCAATAATTGAGTACATTGCCTGTTTTGGTATGTACCTTTCCAAGCACCTGCATCAATTGGAGAGACCACAAAGGTTCATCACATGGAAAATTAAAGGGCTTTAGCATGTATCCTATGTGGATAGTCTGAAATCACTGTCACTTTATTCTGTTTCATACAGACTACTCAGAGGCAATCTCTGCCTTGCATATAAGGCAATCTCTGACCCTGTTTTACTGGAAATTCTGCATATCCACAAGTCAAATGGTACACGGGTTGCTCACTCTAAAGACCTTAACCTGGTATGTGACATTAACAGAACCTGCTGGAGGGACAGATTTGTCTCCCAGAGGTTACCACACCTTTGGAACAGACTCACGCTTCATGTCAAACAGTGCACCTCATTGGCCCTCTTCAAACGCAATCTGGATGACTGGAGGGATAACCATAAATTAATCTCAGGTTACCCACACGTGTCCCTCTTGGACAGGGGCAATAGGTGCTTATCGAGGAAATAAGGGTAGAACTTGGCTAGTCTTGTAAGGCCCTTAGGGCCATTAGCCTAGTAACTTCTAATAACTTCCTATGATCCTATAATAATACATCATTTGATAAGCATGAACCATTTTTCGTGTTTTCCTGACCAACTGATCCAATACTTTTCGGGGTAAGACAGTCATCCCAAAACTGTAAGTTGTAGAGGACATTGGTCCTTGAACTTTGTTCCTATATGTCAGGGCTGTTTTAAGTATTAATTTTAATTTTCTAAAATAATCCTTACTGAGTTTTGTTTGCATTTGTTCATGATTTACTGTTGATCCTTCAGCAATTACCAAATATTTATAGACTCTCTCTCCTGCTCTTTTATATCACATTCCTTTCCCAGGCTGATATTTTCTTTATGCTGCAGCTTTCCTGCTTTAAATGTTACTTTTGCACATTTATCAAGACAAAATGACATTCCAATACCATCTGAGAAAGTTTTGACTACTTCCATTTGTGCTTTCAGCTCCTCATCTAATGAACTACGCAGTTTTAAATCATCCACAAAACGAAAAAAGTCTACACACTTTGTTGTTTTCTGGGAGCCAAAACTGTAACCATGACCTGATCTGTTAAGTAGAAGCTCCTTAATGGGTTAACGGTAAGTCAGAAGAGCAACAGTGACAAAGAGTCACACTGGAATATTCCCCTTTAATTTTTATCCCTGGGATAATAATTTGTCCTTTATCATGGCTTAGATGCAAAGTGGTTTGCCGCTGTTTCATGGTCATTGTAATGTAATTGCTCAATGTAGGGTGTATCTTATACCTCTGTAAGCACTTCTTTAACCATGAATGTGGGAGGCTGTCAAATGTTTTGTAATCTATCCATGCTATACTTAGGTTCTTGACTTTTTTACAATTCTCCATTATAACTTTATTTAGCAATAAATTAACATTTTTTTCATGTGACTTTCTTCTGTTACCCTTTGTTCTATTGCTGTTATTGAGTTTTCTTCTAAATGACTATAAACTCTGTTGGCATCAGTTTCAGTGTGTATAGTTTACACATCATTGAAGGCAAGTTACTGGTCTCCTTAAGAATGAACCTGCAAGCTATCCTAAAAACTGTAGAAGTATCATTTTTCCTGTTGTTAACCGTGTGTATATAAGTAGTTCTTACTCAGGGGTAAATCTTCATGAAAAGATGTTAGTAGTTTTAGCCAGAAGTTAGGTACTGCATCTGGGCCTGGGGTTTTCCAGTTAGGAGCTTTTGTTAGTTTTGTTTCAGTTTCTCGGGCCATTATTTCATCTCATTTCATATTGTGTACATTTGAACTTCTTACTGTTTCTTTTACTTCTTCTACCATTCAGCATCTTTATTATGTTCCACAGTCTTGATAGATATTTCTCCAAAATGTGTCTATTTCTTCTTTTTTTGGTGGTGTTTCTGTTCTTTTTGGTTTATTTCCCAAATCTCTATAAAACTTTTTTTTGTCATCAATGCATTGTTTATTTTGTACTTTTCCTTTATATTTATCTTCATATCTTCTAAGTTTTTCTGCCTGTGCTTATATCTTTAGTTTATTACTTGAAATAGTGTACGATAGATCCTAGACTGTTCTAATACTGCGCATTACATTTATCACATCTTCAAGCCAAGTATTTTTGTTGATCTGTTCCTAACAGTGACACTTCTTAACTCCTTTAAGTTTTCTCTATTTGATACTTCCATTATGGCATTCGATTTCTTCCCTTCCTTTCCCTTACTACCCTCTATTTTTGTGGTTAGATTTTATCTGTTATTAATTTAGCTGCACAGTAATTTATCCTATTTACTTCTGTTAAGTTACATGAATTTCTGTCAATAGTCTTGATTACTGTGTTCATTGGTTTTACCAGACTTCTAACATTTTGGGACTTACTGACTTTCTGTAATCTACTTATTTCATCAATCTTAATATGTCGCTATTAAATCAAACAACTCTTCCCTGAGATAATTTTCTTCCAAACTGAGGGCACATTCTTTGTTCTCTGTTTCCTGCGGGCACTCTACAGAAAGTTCCAGAAAATCTTCTTTGTTGGTCTACTGACAATCTGGCCCAGGGAGTTTATATTTACAAAATCCAGAAATCTCTGTGCATGTATGTCTGGTGTTGTATATGATTCCCAGTTAATCGTGGGGTAATTAAAGTTGCCCATGAATATGGTATCGAGTGGGATGGTGAGTGTTCCCAATAAGTTTAAGCACATGGTATGGGTTTACTGGGTCACAGAAGGGGACCTATAGCTTGCAAGAAAGTGGTATTGGATTTTGCCTATGGTGATTTGAATGTGGAGAAGCTCAAGTGAAATGTCCTGTTTGACCAGCCTTGAGGTATATTTATTTTTTATGCAAACTGAGATACCTTCACCTTTAGTCTCTGTCTGTGTAGTAGCACCTTCCATGTTGACAAATATTGCACCCCTTTAAAATGACACCAGAAATTAAGCCAATTACTGAAGTCAGTCATCATCCTTGGAGAAGGTAAAATGCTGCTCAGTGCTAGTCTCATACCTGCGTGGAACACATATTTCAAGAGCTCCACGATGTTTCTCTTCATATAGTTTAGGGATGTACATCTCAGGTCATTTACACCCACATGAACTGCAACTGAGTTATACTGGTAATTGTGGTCCAGTGACCTCTGTACATGAGTAATGTGGTGCACCCAGGCCCTGTTAAGCACCTGACAGTGACTTTCTCCTTACTCAGCCTGGTGAGAAGGACATCAGTGTGTCTCACAATGGAGTCTCCAATGACTAGAATGTTGGATTCTGTGGTGGCTTGCCTTGGGCTTAGAAATAGAGGCTCAGTGAGATGTGGCTGTATATGTTGATGTCGGTGTTTTTAAAAGAGTGAATTCAGGGTTGCTAAGGGAATCTGTTATGTGTACTTCTTCTAGGAGGGCTTTGGGGTTTAGGTAGGTTACATTTAAGTGCCTCAGCATATGTGAGTCTATGCGTCAGTCTGCTTAGAACTTTGTGCGATGGGTGCAGCATGTGTACTACTGACAACTGTACTGACATTAGGAGTGCTTTTATGTGAGGGCTTTGCCTCCACTGACATTGTGTAAACACACCTCTAACCTACCATATCAGTTTGAGAACTTACTGGTTGTCAGTAAACATGAGGCAATGTCTGCATTGCCTCAGGAGACCCATATCCACCAATCTGTTAACAGAGGTAGTGGGACAGTTCATATCTGTGACTACAAACACTTTTTTATTGATTAGACAGTTGGAGACATTTATATTTGTTTTGCTGAGTGTACTCATTTTTAAATGTAAGCAGATTTTGCAAAAGACTTTAATAAACATGATTTTGTTGTACAGTAAGAAGTTGGAGCCTGAAAAAAGGGAAAAAGTGACCCACTCTGCTAACATGGCAAATAGCTGCATATGTGTTAGCAGAATCTGTGTGTGTATGTATGTGTCATGTCTTTCAACTTTTACCTTGGAATTATGGACAAAAACAAAACATTTAGAGAAAGCTTTCATGTTAGGTACATATTAGGTACCCTAACTGGTGCCATTAACTCAAAATAACTTCCAAATTTAGGAGGATGGATCAAAAGTTTGAGAGCAAATTAGATATGTTCCACCACATTTAGGAGAGCTGAGAGGTGCCTGTGTGCATGTCTATTGGATATTTATGGTTTATGACTGAAAAGTTATTACTTTTTGTTTTTACTAAATTAAATAAATATGTATATGTATATGTATACATACATACACACACACACACACACACACACACACACACACACACACACACACACACAAATAAATGAAATATTTAGCAGCAGGCTTCAATAACAAGATGCAGGAGGGTTACTAATGGTATTAGGTATCTTCACAGAAACCCAGCTGTGAATCTGCCACTGGCATTTTTTTTTAACTAGTGGTGATGGCTGATAAAAGATAAAATGATGTGCTAATAGGTGTATTTGTGTTGTACAGGGACCAATTTACACACAATTAAAGATCATCACTTGTGAATGTTTTTCTCTCTCATTTAATGAGATCGCTCACTAAAGCTGAGGCCTATGCTTACACAAATTTGGGTATGAATATGTGAGTAAATGACTTAGAGCTATACTGGCTGAAAAATGTATTATGAACTACAGCTGGCCTAAGTAATACATTTTATTATTTATTTATTTTTTATTTTATGTTAATCAGGCAGTGTATAACATACCCAGACTCCTATTAGTAGTTTTCCCTGTTGGTAGATAAAACAAGGTCAGAAAAATGAAACTGATTTCATCCACAAAAGACAGAAAGAAAAGAATATATACTTTTCTTTAGGGAGAGGCAAACAACCCACTTTTGAAAAAAACATGGATTTGTTGTTTTATTGGTTTTGTCCTGAATTCTTACAGTTATCAAAACTGGTTATAAAGGTTGCAAAAGAAGTACTGCTTTTCACACATAAAGTCAGCCTATTTCACAAATGTGGAATGCATTGGGTAAGGTAGTTGTCATACAGTCTGGTATTGTTGATGTGATAGGTTTACAACTAGTTTTATTCTGGTGATAGTGACCTTAGAGTGCTGGGTCACTCGTAGCATGGGAACTTCAGTGGGCATGACCCCCTAAGGAATGTGTAGGACACTTTGAAGAGAGACAAGTCTGTCAGTATACCAGAGTAGCTAGGATTACTGAGACCTGAGATCTTTTTATTGAGGAAACATTCAAGTCTTTTGAGTCGCTTTCAGTACTTTGTGAGATATGTGCCAATGTGGGCATTGTTTTCAATGATAGGCCTAATAAAGGATATAACTTATTTGGAACTTGAAGATATATCTCAAACGATAAGCTGTGTAAGGCAGAAGGATTTTACAACAATCACAGAGGCATGGCAGTCAAAGATTAATCTATCAGCAATACAGAGACCCAAATACCTGGTGAATGTGCCAGAGTGAGATATTTGGTTATTGTTGTGTCTTTTGGCTTTTCCCGGTTAGGAGTCGCCACAGCGGAACTCCGGTCCACTAATGATTGGCAGTAGATATTTTACGTGCCGAGTTGCCAGCTCTGACGCACAACCTTCAACGAAGGTACACCCATTCACACATGTCTCCACACAGAAGACGCTCTAGCTGAGAATCGAACAGGACAACATTGTACTGTGAGGCGACAACGCTACCACAGCACCACCACTGATACAAGCTTTACCAACATAAACTATGCTGCATTTCAAAGCACTGAAGGTAAGCTAATGATGATTAATACACCAAGCATTTGTTTGGTCATGTTCTTGCTGGAGATTTTGAATATCAGAATGGTATTTTATAACTACACTCATTTCATGGCCATCATCATCATACTTCATAACAGGGAAGTATATGTATAGCTATCTATCTATATCTATAGCTATAAACACACACACACACACACACACACACACACACACACACACACACACACATACACACACATGGATTCCTATCAGAACATCAAGTTACGATAATATCAAGCTGCATCTGATCGAGACAGAAACACCATAAATCCACAAAAGCGAAAGTAAGTATTTGCCTAAAGTGTAAAACACTGAAATGCAAATGCGCATGAGCCACCAGCACCAGTCGAAACCTCTAAAACAATACAAAAAAAGAAATATTTTAAACAAAGTTACACATTTCATAACGTTTTTGCAGAGGGGCTATGCCCCCTGCAACCCCCATGTGGGGGGGGGTGGGCAATGCCCTCAATGTCCCCTTGTAAATTATAAATACCAACTCCGAGATTGCACTACAGTGGGGAAAGTGGTAAATGCTGGTGGCACTATTGTGGATTTACGTTGTTTCCATCTCTGTCATATGCAGTTCAGTATTATGGTAAGTCGATGTTCTGACAGGGATCCATACACAACACACACACAAACACACACATATACATATATATATATATATATATATATATATATATATATATATATATATACATATACATAGACACACACACACACACACACACATATATATATATATATATATATATATATATATATATATATACTTCAAAACATCTAAAACCCATAACATCCAATTTCATAACATCGAGACCATATCTAAAACCCAAAATATTTAAAACGCATAACATCGAATTTCATAACATCAAAAATGTGCATCAGAACATCAGACACTACAACTCACATAAAAATAACATCCCCTCCATGTATAACACCACCAAACTGCCAAACACACTTTTTACTACGTGTTTGCAAAGGGGCAAGCCCCCCTGCACTCCCCCCCCTTAAATTAAATATACCAACTCCGAGATCCCACTACAGTGGGAAAAAGTTAATTTCTGAATCCCACTGTATCACGATCACCATAAAGAATGTACACATAATGTCTGTATCACTTACCTGTATGACCTAAAAAACACATACAGAATAGCAAAATAAACACTATATAAACAACCATAGAAATGAAAACTACAACATCTCATAGTGATACCACAAGATTAACAGAATAAACTATAACATTTACATAACTGCTGATACACTATTGCATATTATACATTTTAGATGTTATGAAATTCGATGTTATGAGTTTTAGATGTTATGGGTTTTAGATGTTCTTGTCTTGATGTTATGAGTTTTAGATGTTTTGAAGGGGACCCCATATATATATATATATATATATATATATATATATACATACACTTATACAGACACAAAGAAACACCAGAACAGGTTGTCAGCTTCACAACACTCACTACACTTAAAAAAGGACAAGACACACAGACCTACATATGAGGAGGTAACCACATGTAACTTACCCAAACCTCAAAGGCCTTTCAAACCCAGTTCTCACAAACAGTACATGCACAAAAACAAGACAACTCCCACAACAACACATAAAACCACATTTCATTGTGCCTCAACTCTCAAGCCGATGAGGAGTAACACCACAAAACTCAATATTTTGGTCATAGGAGACTCCATTGTGAGACACATTGATTTCCCCTCTCACCAGGCTGGATAAGGAAAAGGTTGCAGTCAGTTGCTTGTCAAGGACCAAGACTTATCACATCATGCAAGCAGTCAGGTCACTAAACCTCAAGTACCAGTACGACTCAGTCATACTCCATGTAACCATAAATGATCTGAGATGTACCTCTCTAGACTATATGAAGAGAGGTATGCTTGAGCTCTCCGAATATGTGACACGGGCAGATATGAGCCTACCACTGAGCAGCATTCTACCATCTCCATGGATGATACCACAATGCCAACAAAAAATGACTGACTTTAATAACTGGCTTAGGTACTGGTGTCATTCCAAAGAGGTCCAATATTGTCAGCCTGGGAGAAAATGACTTACAGACAATGATACTTGGCCAGGGCTGGTCTTCACCTGTCACCACTAGGCTTTCGAATATTGGCCAAAATATTATCCACCCCTATGCATTTTCTAGGCATTGCCAATCAGACAAACCTGCCAACATAGCAAAATCTACTCAGGGTAAGCTGAAGGTATTATTGCTTAATGCTAGGGTCTCAACAAGAAACTAAACTCCCTGGATGCATTCCTCACCCCGGAAAATGCTGATGTTTGTGCAGTTACTGAAGCATGATTCAAAGCCACAGAAAGTATCCCTGCAGTGCATGGCTGTAATGCCTTTCACACATTCTGATCCCCCACTGCACATGAAAGTGCAGATGGAGGTTTATCTCTGTACATAAAGGATGAGCACACCTCAAGACTGGTCAAACAATGTGACATGTTTGAGCTACTCCTTGTCCAACTGGCCATACGGAAACTCCATTACCATATCCTTGCTAGTATCCCGCCATGAACCTGGAAACCTGTACCTCATACCTAAATTTACTATAATCACTTACCATTCAGCCCATTCCCATACTCACAGATGATTTCAACTACCTCTCCATTACCTGGGAAGCATACATAACCATTAAGTTTCCACCTGAAAGAAGGGAAAAAGTTGTCCATTTCTCTAATGTGGTAAACAGCTGTATATGTGTTAGAACACTGTGTGTTGTGTGTGTGTACCTATGTGTCATATCTTTCAACTTTTACCTCCAGAATTATGGACACAAATTAATTAGTTAAAAGCCTCTGTGATACTATCTTGTCTAATGACATATTATCTCATATTGGCATAATGATTATTATCTGGATGTAAAAGGCCACCCGTGTCTATTTGAACAAGTACAATATTCCTCTTCTACCTTGCACATTTTACTGGTTACACTAATGGCTCTGTACTTGCCAAAGGAAGCAGTAGACCCTCCATTTGGATAGGAACCACTTTGGATCATTACCACAGCTTGTGAACAAACCCTGTAGTAGAAGAGAATATTGTACACACTAGTAAAACTTCCTAGGATGTTATTTGGGCCCGTGGAGTTACTGTTCTTCATTGTGCTCATCTGCTGCTTCATGAGGCTATGATATAATGGTGGTTGCACTCAAAGCCTAGTATAGCAGTGTCTTAACTTGCTGGGGTTTCAAAGCTATATCTGAATGTCTTTGTAGATATGTATGTCATCTGATTTGGAATTAATTTAATGCTCTACTGATTCCTATAACACTACAGTGATGAGAATTACCTCCAAGCCTCCTTTCCTACTTACAGAAAATCCATTTGCCATTTTAGCTTATAGGAGTTCTTGGTTGACTAGAAATATATCAAATTTATTAGTTGTTGTTGTTGTTGTTGTGTCTTTCGGCTTATCCCGGTTAGGGGTCACCACAGTGGAGCTCCGGTCCGCTAATGTTTGGTAGTGGATTTTTACATGCCGAGTTACCAGCCCTGATGCACAACCTTCAATGAAGGCATGCCCATTCATGCATGACTCCACACAGAAGACACTCTAACTATGAATCGAACGGGACAACGTCTTGCTGTGAGGCGACAATGCTAATGCAGCACCACTACCACGGGTTTATCAAATTTATTAGTATACTTATGAATTTAAATTATAATGTCACTATTTTTATAGATAGGTATGTGCATAGTTTTAATAGCTACTCCCTGTCTACTGCCCCTGTGCAGTTTGCACAATGTCTTGGAATCTTGCCACAGACAGCAATTTAATGTTGCCTTATTTCAGTTGCATTCAAGCAGCTTAATCTGCTTCCAGCTTCTGTCATTTTCAATTTTGTGACCATAAGCTTGTCGTGTAGGGTGCTTGTGCTCCAATTCTGCCTAAAATATAGTTGAATTCTGAGGGGCAAATAATGCAACATCTGTAGCAAGACAGAAACTTAAGATTGGCAAAACCACATAAGGAAAATGTCCATTACCTCAAAATTAAACAGTATGACATTACATGCATTTACTGTGAATGCACGTCATACAGCTAACAGAATAGCACAAGCATGTTTTAGCCCAATTAATCTGCCCATTAAGGTGTATCTTATTTAAAGAGAAGCTCACTGCTAATCAGTTTCCTATATTTTCCTACATTTCACTGTAGCTGATTTTAGTTGTTATATGTCTTTCTGGATTACAACATGTTTTGGTTTCACAGCTTTCTGAGGAAAGCAATTTCATGCATTTGCATCTCACTGTGGAAAAAAATTCATAGGATTGTAAGAAGTCACTTAGCTAATGGCCAAAGAGCCTTTTTAAGCCTAGCCATTCATGTCACAATTTTCATAATTATCAGTGCCCTAGGACTAGAATGACTTTGTTATATGCCTGTACCATAGGGCATCTACAAGCTGCTCCTGTCCATAAAGGCCATAAGCTGGGGGGAATTTACAATTTCCCATCTGTTGGTCTAAATTCTGTTTGAATAGGATTAGAGAAGAGTTCTGTTTCACATGAAATGGGAATCCGTTCCAGAGAAGGATATCTGTTCCGCCATCATGTTTTGCTTATGTCACAGACAAGGTTTAGATCCTTAGCTCAGGTAATTCCAGTGCTGTTTGTTTTCTGAATGTATAGCAGATTAATCAGGACTGGATGGGAGAATGCCTCATAGGGTAGGTAGATCTACCTCTCAGTAGTCTGTAGGAGACTTAGTACAGGGACAGGGCATTGATGTGGTCCACATAGGACATGTTATTTACATCCTGTATTCTTTTAGTAAGGAACTTGTGTGACTGCTCTAATTGTTGGCAAATGCCTGGTTAGGTACATGCCGAAGGGTTCACTGTATTATTGGTCTAATGAGAGCTGAGTATAGTGGGACTATGATCTCCTGACATATGGATGATTTGTCCTTTCTTATAAGTGACACCAAGTACAAGGATTTTCTCACCGCCATAGCACATGGTGATCAAAGTTCAGTTATTGTCACTCTGAGTTC
Source organism: Protopterus annectens (assembly GCF_019279795.1). NCBI lineage: Eukaryota > Metazoa > Chordata > Ceratodontiformes > Protopteridae > Protopterus > Protopterus annectens. Next base: position 161,949,316 of record NC_056737.1, read on the forward strand.
CCAAGTCCCTTATCACTGTGTCTAGTCTAATCTTAAGTGAAAGTTATCAATGTTGTAATTTGCAGGGGTGGTCATTTTTCCAAAGGGTATAATTATGCATTTTTTGCAATGAGTTTTAGGCCATGGTTTTGGCACCAGTTATTTGCGTGTCAGACCCTCCTTAAGGATATCTACATCTTTGGGGGATTCTGTGATTGCACTCAGCTTGCTGTCATCAACAAATCTGGCCAGCCAAAAATCTTCTACATTTGTCTCAACTTCAGAGAAGTATATTCCACACAGAACAGGTCCCAGTATGATCCCTGTGGGACACCATTAGCAACAGGCCTATTGGTGGAGGTGGATTTCCCCACCTTAGCTTAATGTGTCCTATCTCTGAGCCATTTGGCTTTCCAATTAGGTGACATAGGGATCTGTGCCTAAATTAGTGAGTTTATCTAAAATACCTGTGAAGTACCATGTCAAATGCCTGTGTTAGGTTGAGATAGGCAGTATGCACTTTTGCCCTCATCCATGGCTCTAGTAACCTTCTCAAAGAAGTTCACCAGGTTTAGTAGGCATTAACTGCCCTTGACAAAACCAAACAGGGATGGGTCCAATTTTTTTTTAAAGATTTCCTATGTCTTTGTTTATTACGTCCATGATCATTCTTTCCATGACCTTGCATATAAGATTAGACAACCTTATGGGTCTGTAGTTCCCTGGGTCAGTTGATGGTCCACCTTTATGTAGTAGGATGACAGTTGCAGTTCTCCATTCCCTAGGGATGAAGCATGTCTGAAAGGTGTGATTGAACACAGCTTCTACTGAGCCTGATGGGCCATGTTTCAAGCTATTTAGGAGGCATCCATGGATATTATCAGGGCTCACTGATGCAGTATTTTTAGATGTATAGAGTGCTATGAATACCTGTTCTTTAGTGACAGTTGGAAGAGAAATGGTAGAGGGTATTTCCTGGGGAGTAACCAATCATCTCAGAGCCATAGGTACTCTGTCTTCTGCTTGTAACTTATTGCTCTTGTTAACATTTTTGAGTAAAGGTTTTGTTCACTACTCTGTTATCTTGGACTTTGGTAACTAAATTAGCTAATTAAATGCTTCTGTCAAAAGAGTTTTCTCTCTATACTTACAGGTTGAGAGGTATGCCTTCAGTTATAACCGAAATGTCACAAAATCACAAGACATGAATGTTTCTTTGCATGTGTATTCATACTGACTAGGCAGTCATGTTTTTTTTTTCTAATTAGAAGTAGCCAGTATAATTTTAACTTACTTTCATACATACATACATAAATAAGTAAACAGACACACACAGTCTATGTGAAATTGTAGCTTAATTTATTTTACAGGATAAATAATAAGCAAGCAGACACAGAGGTTCCATGTGAAGTCACAGCTTTATTTATTTGACTATTTCGTAACTAATGATATACCTAGGCACAGATAGCTATTTTTGTTATAATAGAACAGTTTTAAAGTTATACAGTGTGAACTGAAGGCGAGAGCAAATGTGATATTTTGTTGCAAAGAGACAATTTGCTGATGAATCACAACAATGCAAGACGTCTATAATACACACTCATTAGTTTAAAGAACACCATTACACATAAAAATAAAATAAAATAAAATAAAATAAAATGGAGAGAACCTTCTATACTTAACATAGCCACTCTATTAAACAGCTCATTTATATTTATACATTTTACATATGTACATATTTAAAAATATTTCACAGGTGGTAACTGGCTAGGCTTAAAATGGCCCACAAGGGCAGTTAGCCTAGTACTAACCTATGAGCAATAATGCCCTTCTTGCCTGCAAAGTTATAGTCTGACCTCATATTTGTTATATTTTTTCAACTATCATCTTGCTTGAAATCCACTTCTGAATTTTGCCGAACTGTTTGACATTCTTTCAAAAAGTGGTATAATTCTTTATTCTATTTATAATTTTCTGTTTGTGTCTTGCACCATGGAACTCAGGTTGCGACTCAAAAGGGTCTGTCAGCCACCCACTTATATGGTTATCAAGCTGAAATTAATAAGTAAACAAATAAACAGCTGAATAAAGTAATAATGGGAATAAATTAAATGATTTCATAAACATGTTAACTTTAATTCATGGTACCTTGGAGAGTGCAGCACACATCTAGTTGCTGTTTTTATTGCTTATCAAAATACACAATTAAATGTTTATTTACAGGTACCATGTTGTGTGCGTATATAGTTGGTACACTTACAGGGCATAAAACACAAGTAGGGGATATTCAGAAGGAAAAATAGCACAGTGTGTACAGCTAAACTCTGCAGTGAGTGTTGACACGCAGGGCATGTGCAATTCAGAGAGATCTGTAGCACAATCATGGTAGTATGAAAATTGGTGTGGTCAGTAGTGCATACTAATAACCATATAATGACATTCAAATTAGATGGATTATAGAAATACATTCATCAGTAAACTGATGTTTTTGTCTGCATATATATTCCATATGCAGCATGGACATTTGTAAGATACTTAGTAATTATATATTAGGTTGATAAGTTCATACGTATATACTAGGCATGTAGTTCAAAAGACCATTGAGAAGCATGGCCAGATAAGCCCGAGCACTGTCAAGTGAGTTAAGAGCCATGGTCAAGAAGCACCATGCTATACACCCCAAAGAGTATTTATGATTTCCCAGCTATTCATCCAGAATATTACAGAATATAGACCATGTGTAGTGTCGCTTGACATGCATAGATTCAGTAAGTATAAGATGCCTTGGGACAGAAATCTGTTGTGCCAGCCATGCTCTACTTCTGTGTCTATAAAAGATTACAGTCTTTGGTGTGGATGTTCATGGTGGTGTGTGTTTTGCATAGCTGTAAGAGGTCAAGCAGGGTGGAATGGGTCATGTACCCTACCGATGGACAGCACTCTGTCTGCTGAAGAATGGCAAACAGAGCAAGAACTGCACATATTAACAATGCCATTTGAACCCTTGATATAAGAAACTTCATGCATAGACAACAGTAAGGGTGTACAGCTCAGCAAACTGTGTGTCCTCAGTGTAAATATCACAGTTTGGGCTTTAACACAAATATTACATGTTATACCTTTGGTACCACAATACATCGCAGGGAATGTTAGCATGTTCCAGAAGGGGATATATAAGACAGTTGTTTCCATTCACATGAAAGAGCACCAGCAAGGTACCAGGCAATCAAACATGTAGGAAGCTCCACTCGAACAAAAGGTATTGTTGGAAGATGCAATGTGTGTTTTACAGGTAATACCCAGGTTCTGCAAATAAAAGGCAAGAATATTAGGCGTGTTAGAAGAGGATATTTTCAGCTATCTTTCATAAGTGCTGGACTTCCATCTTCTAATTTCTTAAAGTTTTCCCATGATGTCCTTGCCCATTGCACATGAGAAGCTGCAGCTATGCTAAATGTGCATGGAATCTAACTAAGCATGGGGTATATATCTGGGGTCCAAGCTTCATCACTTCACCGTTTTCTTCAACACAGCCCTCACCCGAAGCTGGATAAGCAGGGTACCCTTCTCATGGCAGAAAATTGCTCCTTCTTAAGTACCAGCCTATGATGAAACTGTGTGAGTGGACTTCTGTGTTGTAGGCACATGTTTAGTAATGGTGTAGGCATTGTACTACATTCCATTCTGTGGCTCCTGAGGTAGGAGACAGCCACCGGTTCTTAGGTTCATAAGAAGGTACTAGACTATCGGCCGAGGGCCAAAGCAAGCCTAGCCAACAGTGTATTGGCTTTTGCCACCCATGTAGTGTTAAATTCCTGCGCCTCTATTGAGCAGAGCCCCAGACATAATCCCAGGGGTGAATTTCCTACCACCCATCCACTTATCAAGGTTTTTCTTGAAGAGTGCTAATGATGAGCTCTGCTTGATGCAGATGGGGATTTTGTTCCAGAGCATGGGAAGTCTCTGGGACAAGACTCTATCCTTCCAGCATGTCCTATTTATTGTTGTGGTGAGGTTTAGGTCCCTAGAGCATGTAGCTCAGGGAGATTGGGATTTCTTTAAATGCAGCATGTCCATCAATTCCGTGTCTGACATAGCTTTGTATGTCAGACAAAGGTCTCCTTGGAGTAAGTGGTATATGACTGAGTAGAGTTGGAGTTTCTTGAGCCGGATGACATAGAGCAACTGTTTGAGGCCAGCAATCCTCTTGGTGAAGTACTTTTGGGGCCTCTCCAGTTGTTGTAGGTGTCTTGTGAGGTACATCCCAAACGGGGCACTGTATTCAGTGAGGGGTCTGATAAGTGATGAGTAGAGGGGGACGATGACTTCTTTATTTCTAGACGCGAACCCTTTTGTGATTAAGTGGACCGTGTAGAAAGATTTTTTGACCACTGTAGCAATGTGGTTATCAAAGGAGAGGTTACTATCCACTTGGGTCCCAAGGTCTCTTATCACACTTTCTGTGTTAAGTGAACTTCCCCCTATTTGGTAATTCATGGGTACCATGTTTTTACCAAAAGGGATAACAATGCACTTTTTGGCATTTAGCTTGAGGCCATGACTTTGACACCAGGTGTCTGTCTCAGTGAGGCCCTTTTGCAGGATATCTACGTCGGCAGGGGAATCGATAATGGCATCCAGTTTGCAGTCATCTGCGAACTTGGTTAGCCACAGACCTTCGGTGTTTGCTTGCACTTCAGAGAAGTATATACTGAACAGGAAAGGTCCCAAGACTGAACCCTGGGGCACTCCACTTGCCACTGGTTTGGAGTCGGATCTGGAGTCTGCAACTCTTACCATGTGGGTTCCGTCCATGAGCCAGTTGGCCAGCCATCTCATGATGTAAGGGTTTATGTTAAGGTTAATGAGCTTATCTATGATTCCTGAATGGGGGATAGTGTCAAAGGCTTTACCGAGGTCCTGGTAGGCTGTGTGGACCACCTTGCCCTCGTCTATGGTCTTAGTAACTGTTTCAAAGAAGTCTACCAGGTTTAGGAGACATGATCTACCTTTCACAAATCTGAATTGGGTAGCATCCAGAGTTTGGAGGTTACCAATGTCTTTGTTTATGAGTTCCACGATGATATGCTCCATGGTCTTGCAGACCAGGTTTGTCAGGTTAATAGGTCGATAGTTCCCGGGGTCTGTAGTGGTTCCTCCTTTGTGGAGTGGGATAATCGTTGCTGTGCGCCATTCTGTGGGCACATAGCCTGTGGTGAGGCTGTGATTGAACATGGATTTTAGGTGAGCGGCTAGTTCATTTTGGAGTTCATGTAAGACGCAGCCTGGGATGTTGTCCAGTCCCATGGATGCTGTGTTTTTGGCTTTAGAGAGTGCAGTTTTTACCTGCGTGTTTGTGATTGACGGGGCTCTACAACCATCTGGTATAGTTATAGGCCCTTTGGGGGGGTGAGGAGGGAGTAAAGTTTGCCCTGAACCTATCTGCCAAGATGTTGGCAATATCAGTTGACTCTGTAAATTTTGTGCCGTTCTGTTGTAGCTCGGTGCAGATCTGGGTGTTGCCATGGAGATTCTTGACATAGCTAAAGAATGCCTTGTGGTTGTCTTTAGAATATGTGGCAATATTTCTTTCAAAATTAGCTTTGGAGGATTTTATAAGAGATCTTAGTTTCTTACTGAGGCCCATCAGTGAGTTCCTCCATACCTGGGTTTTTGCTCTCTTTTGCAACAGTTTCTTCCTTCTCTTGTAGAGTTTGTTAATGGCAGGGGACCACCAGATCGGCTTCCTTTTTTTTGGAGGATAGTGTCTTGGTTTTGTTGGGGATAGCACAATCCATGCACTTATGCAGGTGCTTGTAGAGGGCATTTGTGTAGGATTCAGCAGTCATGACTGTATTGACTGTGTCATCCATCTGCAGGGGCATCGCGAACTTAGTAACCTCAGTTTTGAGTAGTGTGAAATTCGCTTTGGAGAAATTTTTTACGATGGTTTCCTTGTGTGGGGGTGGGGACGGGATGTGGATATCTAGGGTGATTCATTTATGGTCTGATCTAACAAGCAAGGAGTTGATCTCGGGCACTGAGCACCGGTCACCCATGTTGGTAATGACCAGGTCCAGAATATTGTTGCGCCTGGTGGGGGTGTTGACAAGTTGATCCAGGGAGTTAGAGTTTATAAATTCCAGGAATCGCTGAGCAAGGGGATTAGTACAAAAGTAGTTTTTCCAGTTTATGTTAGGGTAGTTGAAATCGCCCATTATTATGGTATTTGGTTGGATCCTCATTTTTTCCAATGTCCCCAGGAACGAGGAGTGAGGGTCCTGGGTCATGGTGGGGGATCTATTACAAGCTACAATTTGGAATGCATTTTTGGCCAGGGTTAGTTGCACTTGGATGATTTCAGAGGCATCGTGTTTAGCAAGTAGCGTGGAGGAGTGGATGTCCTTGATGAATATGGACACACCTCCGCCTTCGTGTTTCGGTCTGGGTTTTGTGGCTGAAATGTGTGGTATGAATTATAGCCTCATCTCTTGATTAGTCATAGGCTGCTCCTACTTATTACTAGAATATTCTTATTCTGACCAACTAAATGCACACATAGGGCTGATAAACAACAGGTTATGAAAAACAATCTCTTGTATTACTGATGTCATACTGTTTGGAGTTTGTACCATAAGGCTGGCAGTGTCACCCCATGGCTTTGTGCAGCCAGCTGATAGCTTGCCAGGTGTAATGCCACCTTCAACTTGTTTTAATCAGCCTCTAACAGTAGCAGGGTATGTGCCCTCCATTGTTTTACTGCTATGAGCCATACAACTGGACAACATGCATCTTCCTAGTGTCTTTAAACTGCTGTAGTACCCTTTTGTAAGCCACCTAATAACCTGTAATGAGGGTGTTTATTATCAGTTACTCTCATATGTCCACTGATAGTGTGAATGAATTTGTACCCACACTGGTACTGGTGCTGTTTCCAGTGCCACTCTCTTGAATTGAGCACACTGTGAAAGCAATAGTGTAAAATGTCCAATTATTCTTTACCTCACCCTTTTTGCTGATTGCTCCCTGACTGAACTATACATATGTTGTCCACTTTGAGTTGGGAGTACCTTGTTTGCCTTCTGTTTGCATATCCAGGAAGAACTCCAACTCTGTAATGGCAAATTCATAATTTCTCTTGGCCACTTGCTGCTGAGCTTGCTTCCTCCTAAGTATCTCCCCCCACCAAATTCTTAGGGATATGGCAACAATCATCCTGAAAAAAAAAATCAAAAATGCAAAAACAAAAAAAAAAAACAGTGCAGTATGACAGTGTGCCAGCACAGAAGTAAGATTATTATTATTTTAGATGATTGAAGGCAAGAATACTCTTTACTTGAGTCTCACTTGTAATAGTCTTGTCAACTAGCATATAACAAATGGAAAGGCCTGTTACTTGTAAAATTAGCAGTAAAGGGTCAGTGACACAGATGCTGTATTAGCAGTAAATGGTCAGTGACACAGATGCTGTTAGGAATAGCTATACTGTCACTTTAGTCAAAATACCTCCTGCATGCCAGTGAATGAGTGTGTGCATGCATATTTGTATACATCCACCAACATACATATAGGTGTGTGTACATCTGTATACATAAACAGAGACACACACAAATACAGAGACAGATTTATATATACACACACACACATATATAGACATACACATATATGTGGATCTATATAGACATAAAGATATACAGAAAATACATTTTAAACAACCAAAGCAATATATATGATAAACACATAATGACACATGCATTTATTTATTTAAATTATTATGTATTTCCATTTTGATAATGGGTAAGTGGTCTAGTCAGCACAGCCATCTCAGTCGCAAAAGAGGCAAGTTTGAGAAAAATTATGAAAATTCCAATATTAACAGTGAAGTATACCACTAAAGTTTTAATAAAATACATGCATTATCACATATCCAGCATATACAAATTTGGCAGACATTCAAGAATGCCTTGAATTGCAAGCCAGTCAATAAGAGATAGCAAGGCTGTGGTTTTATAACCACATGAATATAAACTTAGATTACATTCTGCATGCATACTAATGCACATACATAGGAAAATATGGGGAAATATAGAGACTACATTTGCCTCAACTTTCAAATGGTAACCAGTGTAACTCTACTGCAGTCAAATATTCAGGAAAGCAGTGAAAGCTCCAAACATTTTACCACAATGCAGGGAAGAAGCTACATGGACAGAGTTACGGCCATATGTGTAGAGTTATGGTCATATGTGTAGTATGTCCTGGGTTCGACTCTACAGCAGGCAGAAGTTTTCTGGGGTCATTCTAAGGGGATCCAGTTATCTGTCTAACTGGGATGACATGATTGACAGACCTAGATGCTTTGCCAGAGATGGCCTGCATCTGTCACCCCTGGGCTTCCGGATACTGGCCAAGGCTCTTGCCACCCCTATAATGCCTTTTTTAGGTGGTGTTCCAAAGACCAATTTACCACCATAACACTTACAAACAAATACAATCTGAGGGTCATGCTGCTCAACGCTAGAAGTCTAACTCTCAAAATGCATTCACTCGAAGCACTCCTTAAAATGGAGAACATCGACATTTGTGCTGTAACAGAGACCATGTTCAAGGCAGCAGATATCACCTCTGCACTACCAGGCTATAACTCATTCCATACCTTTCGGCCCCAGAGCTTGGACCAAAGCTCCAAAGGCAGTGGTGTTTCCATATTCATAAAGGATGCGCACACCTCCAGACTGGTAGCTCAACATGACGCATCAGAGATACTTCAGGTGCAGCTAACATTTGGTAAGACAGCGATTCAGGTCGTAGCCTGCTATAGGTCTCCAACCATGACCCAAGACTCACACTCCATGTTCCTAAGCACCCTGGAGAATATTACGGTCCAACCTAAGACTCTCATACTGGGCGACTTCAACTACCCCTCCATTAACTGGGAAAACTACTCATGTACCAATACACTTGCCCAACGTTTCCTGGAATTCATTAATTCCAATGCCCTGGACCAGCTCATTTTTACCCCCACTAGAGGTAGCAACATCCTTGACCTAGTCATTATTAACATGGGTGATCGTTGCTCTGTACCAATAGTCAACTCCTCCCTGGTTAGATCCGACCACAAACTAACCACCCTGGAAATCCACCTCCCCCCCCCCCCCACAAGGGTAACCAGCATGAAAAAATTCTCCAAAACTAACTTTGTGTTCCTAAAAACAGAGGTAGCTAACTTCACGGCACCCATGCAATTGGAGAACAGCTGCATGACTGCCGATTCCTACACTAATACTTTGTATGAACAGATACACAAATGCATGGATCTCGCCATACTCAATAGAACCAAGATACTCTCCTCCAAAAAAAGGAAGCCAATCTGGTGGTCCCCTGCCATAAACAAACTCTACAACGGAAGGAGGAAACTGATGAGAATAAGGTGAAGTCCCAAGACTGGAAAAACTCCCTTATCAGCCTCAACAAAAAGTTGAGATCCCTCATCAAATCCTCTAAAGCTAGCTATGAAAACAGAATTGCAGCAGATAGTAAAGACAACCACAAGGCCTCCTACAGTTATGTAAAGAATCTCCACAGCAATACCCAAATCTGCTCGGAGCTGTTGCACAATGGCACCTCCTATACCAAGCCAACAGATATTGCCAATATACTGGCTGACAGATTCAGTGCCAGCTTTACCCCTCTCTCCCCCACCAAAGCAACAATCACAATATCAGTAGACTGCCATGCCCCCAGTACTACTGCTGCACAGGTTAAAACAGCACTGTCCAAGGCCAAGAATACAGCTTCTATGGGACCTGACAATATCCCTTGCTGTGTTCCACATGAACTACAGAGTGAACTGGCACCTCACCTGTGTGCCCTGTTCAATCACAGCCTCACCTCAGGCTTTGTCCCTACCGAATGGTGCACTGCTACAGTCATCGCTCTCCACAAAGGAGGAGTGACTACAGATCCTGGGAACTATCGCCCCATTAGCTTGACAAGTCTGATATGTGAAGCTATGGATCGCATCATCATGGACCTAATAAACAAAGATATAGGGAACCTCCAAACTCTGGATCCCACACAGTTTGGTTTTGCGAAGGGTACATCATGCTTGCTCAACCTGGTCGACTTCTTTGAGTCAGTCACCAGAGATGTGGATGAAGGCAAGGTGGTTTATACAGCCTATCTTGATCTGGCCAAGGCCTTTGATACCATTCCCCACTCAAGAATCATAGAAAAACACACTAAGCTAGGCATCAACCCCTATATCAATAGGTGGGTTGCAAACTGGCTTACAGACAGAACCCACAGTGTGGAAGTAGCTGGCTCCAAGTCAGACTGTCAACCAGTCATGAGTGGAGTCCCACAAGGTTTGGTCCTGGGTCCTCTCCTGTTTGGTATCTACTTCTCTGAAGTCTAGGCCAACACAAAGGGAATCTGGCTGACAAAGTTTACAGAAGATTTCAAGTTGGGAGCCATAATTAACTCCCCAAGTGATGTTGACATCCTACAGAAAGGCCTCACTGAGACCAATGACTGGTGTCAGAACCATGGCCTTAAGCTCAATGCCAAAAAATGTGTTATCATCCCCTTTGGGAAAAACCTGGTTCCCATGAATTACCACATCGATGGTAGTCCACTGAACACAGAAGATGTCATAAGAGATCTGGGAACACAGGTTGACAGCAACCTCTCTTTTGACCACCACGCTGTCACTGTGGTCAGAAAGTCCTTCTATGTGGCACTTCTCATTACTAAGGGTTTTGCATCCAGGAAGAAAGAGGTCATTGCCTCCATCTACTCTTCCCTCATTAGGCCAGTCATCGAGTACAATGCCCCATGTGGCATGTACCTCACTAGACACCTACAACAACTGGAGAGACCGCAAAAATACCTCACAAAGAGGACCTTAACCTTAAACACTTGTCCTATATGGACAGACTCAAAAAACTCCAACTATTCTCTGTCTCATATCACCTACTTAGAGGCGATCTCTGCTTGACTTACAAAGCCATGTCTGACCCCGCTCTGTTAGAAATGCTGCATCTAAAGAAATCCCAATCCCTCAGCACTACACACTCGAGACCTCAACCTATTTACCACAATCAACAGAACAAGCTGGAGGGACAGGTTCATAACCCAGAGACTCCCATGATATGGAATAGACTTCCCATACATGTCAAGCGGAGAGCATCACTGGCCCTCTCCAAGAGAAATCTTGATGAGTGGATGGGAAATAGAAAATTCACCCCAGGGATTACTCCAATGACTCTACTTGACACACGCACTGGGAACTAAAGTCGGATGGCACGATGCCAGGGTAATCCTATGGGATCAAATGGGGTATTAACAAAGGAAGACTTGAAGGCTTCCGCAAAGGAGCATAAGTGCATCCAGGATTGTCTCTGCAGAGCTATCGCTGAACCTGCTGCCAGGCTCGATCCATTGGCTGCATAAGAAATGAGCCGATGGAAGAGTTCACAATAGAATTAAGGGTGTTAAGCTGTGCCATTACTTTCTCAGAAATAGCATCATCTGTTTTGCCCTGTAGAGTATCTCCAAGCTCTTTGAGGAGATCTCACTGAAGACGGGTAAATTGGGTTAAATAGTTGAGCAATCTCATTGCAAATGTCACAGAACTAAAGATGCATTTCCTGTATCTGTCCATAGTCCTAGAGTCTTTATTAGGAGGATGAACAGAAGAAGAGGTTTCTGACATCTCTTTCTTGGTGGCCGCCGCCACCACCATGGCATCAATGGGGATTCCCTTTGTACGAAAAGACCTGTCTTGAGGGGAGGTGATAAATTTGTTGGGCCTCTGAGGGACCGGTTCCATGGAATCAGAAGACTCCCACGCCCTTCGAGTGACCAAGTCCATTAATTCGTCAAAGGGCAGAGTAACCCAGGAGGTGGAAGGTTGAGACCCAAAGGCCTTCAGGAGCAACAACTCATCCTCAGTAGGGGTAAGGGACTGCCAGTCACCCCTCTGCCTTAATATTTCCAGATTGTCTGCAAATGAGACATCTTCAGAGGAGGACCGTGGGGACCCTTCTGATTCCTCTAAGATGGTGTCTGATGTTAAGGATTCCTGAGGGGAATCTAAATGCCTCCTCCTGCACAGTCTCTTTCTGGGGACTTCATCAGTGGGGGCATCTGGTGAAGTCTCACTCAAGCAGGGGTCACCCAAAGGGGTTACCTGAGGCTCTGGGTCTTGACGCTTGGTGGGGACCTGTGGTGTAGGGACAGAACGCGGCCCTTTAGGGGAGGAAGAGGAAAGATCCAAAGAGGTAAGGGTCTTAGCAGACATGACCCTCCTCATGGCATCGAAGGCACCGGTTTCCCGACCCTAGGAGTCCGCCAGTTCCGAAGGAGACGGCAACCTCCCAGGGGCCGAGACCATGGGCTCCGAACCAGAGGACAGAACCAAGCTCATCTGCGCTGAAGCCCCGAGAGGGAGAGTCAGAACCGAAGCGTCGGTTCGACTCTCTCCCCCGGATCCAGCGAGAGAGTGTCAGCTCCGAGACTCTTCAATCAGAACCAAATAAGTCAAGGTCGACGGGGCCGAGGGCACTGGAACAGGCTTCGGCTTCGAGGGTTCCACCACTATCAGATCCTCTCTTTCCGGCTCCGAAGGCTCAAGTGGCCTCAGAGGAGGAGAAAAAATCGTGGTGGGGGGGTTGTAGGCTTTGAAGCTAGCTGGGTCGAAGCTGAAAGCAATTTGGCCAAGGCTGTGTTCGCCAAAAGTCTCTGCACCAGGTGGTCCACATCAATGTCAGAAAGGGTACCGGAAGAATGGGTCGAAGGAGCCGAAGAAGCCACCGACTTAAGGATTGGGGACTTTAAAACTTCCGACACCGGTTCCAACACTATGGTTTGGCTCTGAGGTAAGATTTCGGTGCACGGCTCTGAAGGCTGCGGAGCCGGCGACCGGAACAGAAGACCTGTGCTCCGATGACACCTTAGAAGACTTCGACCCCTTTGAGGACTTGGCGGTCTGGTCAGTCTTGTCTAATGCTTCTTGAAAATTTGGCTTCAACAGCCCTCTATCCACCAATTTCCTTCGCCTTTCTAATAAAACCCTGTCACTGAAGGAATGGCAGATAGAGCAATCTTCTTGCAAATGTAGTGGACCCAAGCAGTACACACAAGAAACGTGGTTATCGGTGATGGACATCTTCTGTCCACAGTCACACCTTTTAAATCCTGATTTTTGTTTCTCAGACATTATGTAAAGAAAATACACACAAATATCAGATCCCTGATAACAATATCAATAAAGTCGAAAAACCACTAAAAACTCCTTAGAAAGTTCAGATCGCTGAACTGCAAATGACTACAAGAATTATTTGACACAAAAAGCGTTCAAATACAACAATTCTATGAAAAATAAGGGGATAGGGAATTAAATTTGACAGAGCCCTGTCAAGTAAATGCAACTCAAGAAAGGCTAAAGGCCTAGGAGCAACCGCTCCAAATTAGAAAGACAAAATATAATATCCAGTTAACTCACTGAACAACAAATACAAGAAATATGACAAGTCTTACAAACATCAGATCCCTGATAGTCTAAATAAGTAATTTTATATTCTTTAAAGAAGAAAAAAAGGTTACTGGCCCGAGCTTCCTTCGAAGATCGTGCGATCCGTTGCAGTGGTAAACTAGATCTGGGGTTGGTAGGAGAGCATCATGGGATAGGTACTGTGCCTCGAGCTACTCAAAGATCTTGAGCTTGGAAAGCAGCCGACTCGAGAGCCGATGGATCAGCTCCGAACCCATGTGTAAAGAACAAACGGCGAGATTGAACAACTTCACATGTATATTTTAAGGAGGAAAAGGTTGTTTCTCCTTCAACAATGTCTATATTAAAAACAATGGCTAAAATGTACTGCAACTTTAATACCAGACAAAAAGTTGGCAAGCATTGTGAAATACTGTAAACACTGCCAAAACTGAGGTTCAAGGAATGATCTCAAACTGGTGTAGGAGTTGTTCCCTAGGGTTTAGTGTAATCAGACTCGGAACACATATTCTTAAATCTGATATGGCTATAACTTGTCGCAGTCCAAATATATGATGTAAACCAGTTATCTTCTGTAAAGGTGAGCAACAAATCATTAAAAATACAAATAAGAGTGCCTAAAACATATAATCTGGCTGAGAAATAACAGAGCATTATGTTATTAATTAATTAGTTTAACTTTACTGAGGGTTATCTGCACCCATCTGATACAGACAAAAAAAAAAGATTGTCCAAAATGTTTTAATTTAAATAAATAATTTTGACTGTGAAGGGTATGTGTGTTAGCTGCTATAAAAGAGTTTATTATGGAAACTTGTATATACCTGCCTATTCCCACACATTAATTTATTACCTGTTACTAAACAACACTTTAAAGATCAAATTTAGTGGTTTTCTTTACCCCGCCCATGTGTGTAAAACAATACCGTCCTCATCTGCCGTCAACTCTGGTTGTGAAATGCAATTCTGAAGTAACAAGGTGAACTGTTCATTTATTTTAAATTAAAGTGTTAAAGATCTCTCACATGTAAGCACTTCTAGGTTGCTTCCAAATCCAGTCATCAAAACATGTGTTTTGATGATGCAAATGTGGAAGCAAGAAGTGGAGCAGACAGAACACACTCTAGGATTAAGTGTGGAGCATGATCATAATATAAATGCAGTATTTTATTTAAAATTGCATTGTCATTTTATAACTCTAGCACAAACACTGTGGTCAAACCAAAAGTTACCATCTGTGAAATATGCAAATCTTTTACCTTTTGATAATTCTAGGATCCCCATGCAGAAATATATGTGTACACGCACACACACACACACACACACACACACACACACACACACACACACACACACACACACACACACACACACACACACACACACACACACACACACACACACACACACACACACACACACACACACACACACACTAATCAGTGATCCTTTTATTTCATTCATCTTAGTGACAGTGAAAGTAATGCTACTAATAACACATGAGGTATTACTTCTACTTCTTGTTGCAGTATGGAGGCATACTGAGGTAATAATTACACTGTTACTTCATGCATACTACCAACCTCAAACACAGTTACATCCATAATTGTGTCAGCCTGTTGTCTGTGAATGCACCTTGTGGAAACAAATGGCAGGCATGGCTGAAACATTATATGTTATGTACGCATGTTTTAAATGTAATCCTGAAATGTTGGGACAAACGCGGAGACTGAATGGCTAAAAGAACAGACCTTCTTCTTTCGGCTTTTCCCAGTTAGGGGTCGCCACAGCAGAACACCTGTCCGCTCATGAATGGCAGTGGAGTTTTACAGTGTCGAGTTGCCAGCCTGGCACCCAACCTTCTGCAGAAGGCACACACAAGCACACACTCACACCTAGGGCCAATTTAGAGTGTCCAATCCACCTACAGCATGTCGTTGGGATGTGGAAGGAAACCGGAGTACCTGGAGGAAACCTACACGACGGACTCTGCACAGAAGGCACCCCAGCCAAGGATCGAACCAGAGAACCTCTTGATGTGAAGTGACAATGCTAACCGCTGCACCACCGTGGCCACCCCTGAAAGAACAGACCTACATATACTAAATCTGAGATGCCATTTCTCAGAATATTCCCTTTTTCTCTGAAGTATAGCAATCTCTTAGTTGGTATATACAGGTTTGGGGGTGTATGGGCTTCTATGTCATACAGGGTAGTGTGAGTGTCCCCCTTACAAAAGAAGTTTTAAGGAAAAGAGCTTTTTTCGAGATTCACTCCTCTGTGTTTTTGGTCTCTTTTTTTCGGCTTTTTGGCACTCAGCATTTCAAGTGCTGACATTTCAATAGGGATTCTGTTTTAACATGTAATTTTCACTGAAAATATTTTTTTTATAGCTACTCTAATAACTACATAGACACCCAGACTTTCCTTCATGTTGGCTTCTTCTCATTCTCCATCTGTGACTGTAGCCTTCAGCCTTGATTTTTCCTTTGCAAAGCACATCAATAGGGGGAAAAAGGAAGTTTCCAGACTCAGCTACAGTCCTTTTTGATGCACTAGAGCTTGTTACTAGCTCTTAACAATCAGGTAGCACACCTAAAAATCATGTCCCTGTCCTAGCAGCTATTACTCAGTCAGTTACTACCTAATAAGCTAGGCAACACTAACACAGACAGCAAGGATGTCAATAATGTTACTTATGGTGGACGAGCACACTCAAGCTAATAAACAACTTCCAGTAAAGGCAGAAATTTGATCATTGAATAGCTGTAGATTCCAATATTATATAAATTCTAGACAAAATACCTGCAAATGAACTGAATCACCCTATGCAAGTTAACCTTGTCTAACTTAACCATACCAATTCTTTCTTTTCTACACTGCATTTCCAGCAGCATGTCATGTAGCAGTAAGGCTGTACATTACTTTACTGGAACTGATACAGTTCTGCAGTAGCAATGCGGTGCTAAATATGCTGGATGAATTCAGAAACTGTCTCCATTAGAAGCATTTGTTATTTTAGTTGTCCACCTCTAGTATTGCCAAGCAATAAATAAAATGAGCTCCTGCACCACTTCATTTTACTAATGATATAGCATTGGATTTCTACTCTACCAACAATATCTGGATGACATAAGTACATATCCAGCCTTGACTCCATTCTTTACTGCAGTAATTAGTTTCAGTAATGCCAAATGATATTCCTTCAGAAAAAAAAGGAAAGAAATGAAAGTCTCTTGAATGCACACATAATAAATAAACAATTCTGAGTCCCACTTTTTCCAGTGTTTATTTATTAATGCTTTTAGTAACAAGAAAACATTTCTCAATAATAATGAAGCGTTTTACAAGAGAACTTTATTATAAAACACGAAAAGCATTACTGCTTAAGATCCCATACCTGCCCTACAGAAGTGCAATGAGTTTACAGCACCAGACTATCAGGGGCTGTGCTTCCTCTCCTGTAGTTCCTACATGCAGGTAGGAACTAAAAAGGGTTCCTTCGTAATTTAAATTACAGCTGCAGCTTTCTGATGACTGAGAGGAGTAGCAATGTCTACATATGCAATTCATGATAATGTCTGTACAGGCACATTCTGCTAATCATGAATTTATTCTTCCTGAGCACTACTTTTAAATTAAGCACCTCAGGTCTTTCAGCTGTCTCTTGCTTCCAAGAGCTGATGATACAGTACTACACAAAACACACTGGGGTCACTGAAGTAATTTTGCTTTCTCTGACAGTGTCAAAAGGCATACTGTGAAGTGCAGTGGAGGAACAGCACTTGTTAAATGGAACCAAAAGATGTAACAGCTGTGCCTGGTTCTACTAAAGACAGTTCATAAACCCACCATTAGCAGGCAGCCCACTGGCAAGATTACTGCCTTTCACCCAAGTTTTGTCTAGTGAAAAGTGGCTAAGGAATAAAATACCAAGTGTGATATTTTGCTGAGGATAACTTAGCATCTCCAGTAGCAAAACTACTTCTCATGCTTGAGGTGGCCTACTTATGGAAGTAAACAGTAGTACAATGCATGAGGATATAGCACCATCAAAAAAGACATCTCTGTCAGGGATAATGCAAGACTAGAAAAATACCAAAGGAGTTAGGTGAAGTCAAAGGACGGTGACAGTATAATGGTAATTTAGGTGATGGGCCCCTTAATAGAATCCTGTCCAAGTTACATGGGAAGTAACATGATAGTTTGTACAGCTCATCTCTCGATGGATTTAGTGCTAAGGAAGGTGAGTGGCCTACTTCATTACAAATATCATTACTTGTTCTTTTCAGTGCTGTGACCCATCTACTGCTTCTTACTTTGGACCCAGGTTCTGCTCTATACTGATGCTGCTATTCAGACGTCTGGTACTACAGGGCTCCTATAAAAGTCAGGCAGGCTGCAGTATAGCTATGACTACACTGAATCTCATCTTCAGTGTCAGTGAATGGGCTGGGGAAGGCTGGGCTCAAAAGCCCCTTTTGGAATAAAGAGGTTATTCTTAATGTAACCCTAGCCTTGTGAAAATTATATAGGGAGAGGCAGATGACAGCATGTGAAGTTCTGATATCCTTCTAGCCGAGGTGATAGCAGCTTGTAAAAACTGTCTTCTAGTTGCCCTCTCAATAGTTCTCTTCTACAGACTAGAAACTTCTTCCTCCAGGTGAGTCTCCCTATTCATTTCCATAAATCTAGGGAAATCCAACCTGTTTCCCACTCAATGCTTGGTATTCCTAGGATGTCAACTGCATACTACAATCATATTTATATCCCTTCTCAAATCATTGGCTGTCAAGCCCAAAGTTCATTCTACCAGGGCCAGAGCAGCATCTACAGCCATTTCCGGGAAAATAATTGTCTGCAAATGCTGCAGATTTGAAAGAAGGCTTGGATAAGGCTTTTTAAATGAAATTCAGATCCCAAGGTGGCACTGGATCCTTAACCAGAGACTTAGAAGAAGGTGCCTTTGAAGGAATTTTTACAGAATCTGTGGGAAGCTAGTGAACCATCCTTGAAACCAACATGGAAGAAGAGATCTCTGCCAATTGAACTTTGACAGTTGATAAACGTCAGCCTAAGTGAAACAGGGTAGTAAGAAAATAGAGAGCATCTCCAACAGAGGTTGAAAAGGGCTCAATGTTTTGATATTCTGCCTATAAGTAAATCTTTTCCATTTACTGCGGAAATCCTTTTGGGTTGATGTTTTTTGTGACACTGTGATAAGGACCACATCTGAGGAAACTGCAGATGTTTCCTACATCCCTTTCCATCAACGGAATTAGAAAAGCTAAGAGGTTAACTTTAGATTGAGAATATAGACTGGGACTGCTCAAAGGGGTGAGGGATTAGATCCAGCAGTGGACTGAGGAAAAAAAGGGTGCTCCTTAAACTGCAGTTTGAGAAGACGAAACCAAATATGTCTGGGTCAAAATGGGGCTATAAGGATGATAGTGGCCCTGCACCATAAGTCTTTTTGAAGTTATGGTCATCAGGGGAAGTGGGGGTAAGCATGAAGTAACCTGGTGGGATAGTGATAAGACACAGCATCCCTGGCAGGTTGTCGCCAAGGTGGAGCTATGGTGAAATAGCTGCTGGATTTTGTGTTCTGTGGAGTCACAACATGATTAGAACAGGGAATGTCCCAGTGACTGGACATCTTCTTGGCAATCTCTGGACAGAGGGACTACTTGCAAGGCAAAAAGAGATTCCTGCTAAGCCTGTCTGCCAAGTTGCTGAATTGACCATGTATGTGTGTTGTTGTCAGAAACTGGAGAGAGGCCATCGCCCACTGCCACAATCTCATGGCCTCACAACCTAATGGGTATGATCTGGTCCCTCGCTTGTTTATTTATCATATTAGTGTCATATTGTCCACTTAATTATTTATCACTCCTGGAGGAAAGTGCTCCTGCAGTTCCTGCAACAGAAGGAGAACTGCCCTCATCTCAAGTACATTTTTTGGAGATAAGCATCTGTTTCTGTCCAAAGACCCTGGAACACTCTTCCTTCACAATGTCCCTCCACCCGAGGGAGGCTGCGCCTGTGGTCACTGCTGCCACTGGCAAAGGGACTTGCAAGAGTCTGCCCACCAACAATATTGGGGACTGCAGCAACCACTGCAGATGTTTCCTACTTGACTGGATTATGATTATGAGAAAGGAAAGAGGTGGAATCTCTGAGACCATTGTAACTATAGAAGCCAGTGAAGAATTCTGAAGTGATACAGAGCCAGTCGCACCATCAATATTGAAGATGCCATGACATCTAATACCCTAAGAATTAAGCATACTACAGGGCATTCGGCATGCAGAAGATTCTCTACTGCAGATCTTAAGGATAGAATTCTGTCTTGAGTAAGAGATATCAATGAAATTGTAGTATTCAACTGACATCCTAGGAATACCAAGCATTGAGTGGAATTCAGGTTAGATTTCCCCAGAATAATGAAAATTCCTAGGGGAGATACATTGCTGGAGGAGGGAGTCCCTGGCCAGTAGAAGAGATCTATTACAGGGTCAGCTAAGAGCCAGTTGTCCAAGTAAAGGAATATTTTATCCTCCTGGAGATGTAGATGAGTTGCTATGACCAACATGCATTTGGTGAACATCCCACAGACTGAGCTGAGACTGAATGGTAAAGCTCTGAACTGATAATGACTGGCTCCAATTTGGAAGTAGAGAAATCTCCTGGACTCCTTTGCAATCTTTATGTGAAAGTAAGCATCCTGAAGATCTATATAGCACGTCCACTGGTTCTTCTGAAGGCAAGGAAGAATTGACTGTACTGATATCATCAAAAAGTGGGTCTATATTAGATAAAACAAAAAAAAAAGTTTACCTTGGTGAATGCTCTAATAATTGAAAATCCCGGACCTCGATATGCTTTTTCTGAGATTGCGGTACAGTGAAGATCGGAATACTTGCCCCTTCCTCACTGTAGTGCAATCTTGGAGTTGGTATATATATTTAGCGGGGGGGGGGCTCAGCCCCCCATAATAGCGAGTTCAAGGTCTGGGATTTTCAATCATTAGAGTGTTCGCTAAAGTAAACTTTAATTTATATATAGACCCCAAAATGTGGGTCTTCTCAACAGATTTCAGGAGACTAAGATCCAATATGGGCCTGAGGTCCTTGGATTTCTTTGGAACAAAAAAAAAATCTTGAGTAAAACCCTGACCTGGTCTAGTATGGTTGGAACTACTGCAGGTTCATTTTTGTAGGAGACAGAAAACCTATCACACAGCGGCCTTTGCTGGTTAGGTGGAATGTCTGGAAATGAGTGGGATAGGGAGAGGGCAATTTCCAAAAATGGAACGTGATAGCCTCTGGATACAATCCTTCCTACCTAATTGTCCAATGTGATGGTGAACCAAAAGAGTGGGTAGTGGAATATGCAAACCTCAACTGCCTCCAGAGAGGAGCAGTGAGGAAGATTCTCAGTGATTCTGCGTTCATCTGTTGGAAAGGGACCCATGGAATCCCAGGTTCTGTGGACCACTTTGGCCCCTGGGCCTGTGACCATTAAAGGGGTCACCTCTGCTGGAGGCATTTCTGTTAGAGGAATCAAACTGACATCTAGACTTTTGAAACAAGAGTGAACAGGGCTCTTTTTGGTTCTTGTTAAAGGGGCATTGGGGGACCTTCAACTTGACTCCCACTGCAGTGAGAGTCTTGCCATCTTTCACACTGTTCTGCATCTTCTCTTTCACCATAGATGCAATAAGGTAGTTCCTTTGAAAAGGGCATTGGTGAAGGACACCTTAAAATTGCCCACAAAATCTCATAACTGCAGCCAGGGATGGTCTCATTAAGATGCCTGCTCCAGCTGTTCTTGCTGTTCTGTCTGCTGCATTATGCAATAGGTACATGGATAGATTGGTAATGTTAGACATGGTTGACGGAGTAGCCTGAAGTTGTTTCTTTTGACTCAGGAGATAGGGAGATTCTTCAGAGTGAATAATCTCATCATGTGGGTTACACAGTTCAAGGCTTGAATAGGGAAGATGCCTGAAGCATACTCCCACTTCTACAGGCTATCCATTAACCAAGATTTCTTGTTGGATGGTTGGATACAGAAAGTGCCTGCTACTATAAAAATGGAGTCTACAGGTGGTGTTTTCGACCAATGTGGCTGGTCTTCGGGGGGATGGTGGATCTTATCTGGTTTTCTTGGAATCGCCTCACAGGTGTTGGACTCCTGCTATGATTTCCTAACCACCAAAGCTATAAGTTTGTCAGTGGGAGAGATCACCCAGGATGTTGATGGTTTCATTTCATCTACTTCAAACAATACCTCCTCGTCCCGAGATGGAGATTTTGTGAGTCATGATTCCATCTGAAGCATGAATTCCAGGATATCTTTAAAGGATGCATCCTCCAGAAGGGACTGTAGGAACCTCTCTCTATCCACTGAGTACCTGACATGACTGACTTCCACAGGGACTCAAGGTGTTTCCTCTTACACATGCTCTTCTTGGGTGGCTCAGGGGAAAGTAAGCCTGAGTCCTCTGAGGACTAACTCTGCACTAAGGCAGAAAGTTTGGGTTGACAGAATGAATCTGACCTATGGATGTCTTTGCAGACACAGAAGAGACTAATGGAGGGCTAATGGGTGGAACTGTTCCTGGTGGCACCGGTGGATCCACCCTTTGGAGGAAAAGAAATTATTCTCCCCAACATTCAGAAGGCCATGCCCACTTCCCGCAGATACAAAGAAGACACTCCTGTTTTCAAATCCAACTCCCTCCATCAAGGAGTTAGACAACACTGAATGGATCTGTGAAACTGCCAAGGAAGACATCAGAAATCTGATCCAAAGAATCAAAAGCAGATGTCTCTGAAGCAACCAACAGAGGAGTGCACTCAACTCCTCAGATCAAATACTTGAGAATTGAATTTGATAAGGCTGGAACTGACTGAGTCACACGCAACAGTCCCTGGGTCTCTGAGGCATAGAATCCAGATGAAGGGATAGGACCAAGATTACTGTAGCTGCAATGCAGACTAGTGGAGGTTCATGGACAGGGGTAAAGTAGATGGATGTTACTGGCTTCAGATATGAAGGGGTTGGAATAACACCCATCTCAATCTAGGTCTTCAGAAACGTTTGCAAAAGAAGACCCTGATCTGCCTTAGAATTGCTTCTATAGGATACAAAGGACCTAGTGAACACAGAGAACAAGTTCTTAAAGGAAGGCACTCTGTTTTGTCAGAAAATTGTTTTTTCAGACAATATTGAATTCTTATAGGCTGCCCAATCTCTGGATCTGAGGCGTGAAGTGTACGTCAGGGTCTGAGTGGTTTACTCCTTGATCTTAGGTACCGTTGGAGCTGGAGTTGAAACTGAAGTATTGCTTGACCTTTTCTTCAGATCAGAATCTTTTATTTTTGACACTTTTTATGACACATTTTTAGGTTTTGGAGTCTGAAGACACAGAAAAAGAAGACCCATCAATGACAAACTTATTCTGGAAGTCTGCTAATGCACTGGCTCCAAAGGCAATGCAAATGTCACAGGACACAGATTAAAGGGAGAACCCAGATACACCGCAGGGGGATCCTGTGGCCACATTTAGTGTATTGTTTTAAACTAGTAGACTATTCATGATAATAAAGTCTAAATATAAACTGTCTAAAACACTTAAACACTTAAGTACTTAAAAGACAACATGCATGCTCTAATAATTTTAACACTAACTCTCCACTACTGAAAGTATTAGGATTTAACAACACACAACAAATATCAAAAATACCACATTATCAAATCTACAACCTCTAAGTTTCTAAATCTCTAACTCTAATTACCTAAATATCTAAACATCTAAGTAAAGAACTACACTACTAAATATAATGACCACACTAAAGGCATGAAGGAAGGCGATAAATGTCAAAATTAAAGAAGGACAGCAAGTTCAACTGAGAGAAAATACTTTCCAAAGATTTGAAATATATACAGAAATGCAATGAAATAGGTATCAGAACTCTATCTAAAGACAAAAATGATTAAAAATTGAATATTTTGAAGTGCAGCTCTCATCTTCCCAGAGCTTGCTGTTACTCAGAAGGCAGCAAATTATATCACAGTTAGTTGGGGGGAAGAAGGGCATTTGGGAAGGAAAGATTCTAAAGGGTTTGTGGCTGGAGCACAAAATTTCCTTCAGAATCCATATGTCGGATTGGATGGACTGAATAAACAGGATTTACAGAATAAAGAAAGAACAAATATGATGGATGTACTGCATCACATCATTCAACAAGTTTACTATCAACACTGCATAAGTAAATACAAACACATTATTTACTTAAAAGTGCACAGTGTCTTACTACAGCATAATCAATTAAGACAATCAAGACATTCATTTCCACCTATTTATCCAAATCCCTTTTTAGTTTCTGTACACTATCTTTCTTATGTTTATGTATCAGTTTGTGATATTTTCCTATCCCTCTATTGTTACCAGTACAAACCTTTATTCTTTTGACTTAGACACAATTGTTATTTATTTATTACTTAATTTAATTTTATATATTAACTGGGTAAACCCCACCTGAACACACGTCCCTCTTCAGAGGCGACCTAGTAGCACTGTTTGATAAAGTGACTTGTGACTTGCTACGAGTCACACAGCAAGCAAAACAGGTAGAAGAATTTAAGCACTGCACCCTTGGCTAAAAGAAGCTGTTCATTAGCAGCTCAGATCCTTAATCCTCTGCACTAACAGCAATAAATTATTTTTCCCAGAAGTGATGCTATAACTTTCCAAAGATAACTGCTCATAAAGAGTGATCTGTGGGTTTATCAAAAGCCTGCAGTCATGCAGTATGTGAGTGAGGGTTGACAGTGGGGAGAAGAAATGTAAGATGTTGAAGTAGTAATTAGAGGTTGTGTTGGTGTGGAATTAATAGGAGGTATTGTTTCAAAGGAGGAAGGCTACAGTGGGAGGCACCACGGCCCCCTCCAGGTGGAAGTCCTTAAGGGAGTGACTGGCAGGAGTCCGCGGGACCCCGAGGCAGTACAGTTGTGTAGATAAACTTACTTACCATAACAGTAAATGTTCAGATAATCACTGTTGCAGTGGCCTTAGCTAGATGAGTTATATTTTGCCAAGGATATAACAGCTGTTATGCCCTTGGCAGGAGTAACCCCTATAGCTATGGTTAATGGTGCAGCGATCAAAATGAAGACTGCAGTACAGTTATTTAAGTGAACTTACCATAATAGTAGATGTTCGAATGACCACTGCTGCAGTAGCCTTAGCTTACACAACTGTACTCAATACAAATGTAAGTAAACGTACCATGGCAGTAGATGTTTGAATAATCACTGCTACAGTAACCTTAATTTACAAAACTGTACTAAAGTGTACTTTTCTGGTCTTCCCAGAAGAAAATCTGGGAGATGCAAAAACAAGGAGCCAATCCTAAAGCTTAGGTTTAGTCCCTTATTTGAAGAGTAGTGAAAGACAGTTTATGGAATCTCATTCTTTGATAAAATGCTTTTATTTTTATTTTTAACAAACAAAAATTACAACACACCATAAGCTACCACTATAGAACTATATTTAAAAACAACCTTTACCTAAGCTTCATCAGGTCCATCTAATAGAGTGGTTTGTATAGCGGCTAACAGTTTGATCATTGAAAATGCCTGCTTTTATGAGGCTATCACCAGACTGTTTTAGCCTGTTTTGTATCACATATAATATAGCTGTGTCTGCCTTTGTGGGCTCATATTCCTTGAAGCAAATTATGAAAGCTTTATCACAGAACTTTTTCCAGTCTGACTTGTCCTTATCAGTACTTGCATCACATGTAAAACAAGGCTGTGCTAACTTTTATAGGGCTCATATTTCCTGAAATATGAAAGACTAATCTTCTGTTGTTTGGCAAAAAAGATTACAGTGGCTATTTATAACAGGCTCATACACGACTGATGTGATCAGTCCCCATTGTTCTTCTTGATGAAGACAGACTTTTTATACATGCAGGAGAAGTAGTCACTTAGATCCACACTAGGCGACTCCCAGTTTTTTGAAAAATACATCCACAGAAATATCTTACAGTGAAAACAAGTCACAGTGCCCAGCTTTACATAGCTGAATGATATGCACAAGTAGGAGAAAATGTGTTAGTACAGTTTGAGACATCAAGACCTTTTGTATAAGGTTTGCTGTGCCCATGGAATAAAAATCCACCAAGTGGTGAACTGCAGACTATACAAAACCTTAAATAAAAATAAGAATCTCAGATCTTCCTTGAGCATAGGCAAACTGTGCCTATGGTGTAAAGAATACAGCAGTGTGGAGTGTAGCCCTGAGATAATTTTCACTGTACTGCAAATTACAGAAATTATGTTAAATACAGGCCAAGGGGCTAGAGTATCAATACCTGGCTGTTGTGAGTTATCCATAGTTTGAGCGAGAATTCCCCTGGTCACATAGCATGGTTCTATGGTGCTCAAGTATGGGGTCTTTACTATCAAGCCTCTTCCTGGGTCTAGCAGTCAGTGATGGCTCTTCTGTTCATATTCTTCCTCTCTTCAGGTTCCAGGTGGTGAAGTAAGTTCAAAATAAGCTGGATAGTACTGTGCCTTGCTATATAAAGGTCTGGACACTGGGAGGGATCAGGTGGAAGGGCAGTTAATCTCCTAAGAGAGGGGAATGGTGTCATGGGACCCAGGGAGGTGTTATATGATGTAAGAGGCTGATGCAATCAGTATGGGTTTAAGATGTTAATCAAATTAGGAGGCTAGTGTTTGGCCTGCTTTACTCACCCCTAACAGAAAGAATTCTCACTCCCCAAATCAGTAGTAGAAAACATTGTCAAATACCTGAAAGGTGCTGCTTAAGTCTGTACATATAATGAGGTAAAAGCATTTTCAAACTTCTAACAGTTAGTGTTTCAGTTTGTGCACACCTTGAAATCACAAAAAAGAAAAAACAAACAAAACAAACAAACAAAAAACAAAAATAAACAGAGTGGCTTTTTTCCTGTGTTACCAGTTCACCAGACAGACTGTACCAAGGTAGATGCAGTGATCTACAGATCTAATTTCTTGATTGGCTTTTTCATAGTAACAGTAACAATTAGAGTTAAATAGCATTTAATATTAAGTATTGGGTTAAACAGTACAGGTGCTTTAGCTTCCTGAATGCAAGCACACGTTTAATGGAAATGCTTGAGTTTAGACCAGGGTGGTGGTGGGTGTCCAGTCTGATCTGCCAGCTTAAATGCACTCCTTTGAAGATGGCATTTTGGTTTCCTTCAATTAGACCCATAAACAGCTTGTCCAGAATGTGGAAGTACAAACCTATATGGTCTAGGAAATCATGGCAGTGCTTAGCTAACTGTTTTTTGAGGATCTGAAGTCTGATATCAGATAGGTGGTGTACCATCCTGATTCTGAACCTGTTCACAGATTTCCCTACATAAAAACAACTGCAACCATTTCAGTGTGCATGGCATATCACAAAAGCAGTGCTGCAATTAGCAGAACAACTGCTGTTGATTTTTCCCCTGAGTACCAGGAAAAAAAAAGATTTCTTGTTGCTCATATAGTTGCAGTAAGTGCAAAAAGGGGGACCACATGGTTAAGTGCCTTTGTTCTCCCCCTCTGGTCTAAATTTGCAATCTTTACAGTACCTAATGTTCCAGGCACTCTTGAAAATAAAAGAAGGATGGAGTCCTAGGAGATTTTCCAGCTGTTTACTGTTTGTAATCACCGCCTGCTGTCGGTCATGGTCTTTCTGATTGTTTTGTAATCTAGTGTAAAAGTGAGAGACATGTTTCTTTTTCTTTTGTTCTCCAGTGGGTCCTGTTTTTGGTTTCTGTTGAGGTCTAGTTGTCTCACAGGGAGGTCCCTCAAAATGGGGTTCTCTGCCTCCTTTAAAGTTCTGATGGGGTTGAGGATGGAATTCAGTAATACACTGCTGTACTCCCTAGTCAGGAAGTCTTGGTGTAGGCTGATTAGATTTGTGATGAAATCTCTAAGCTATTTAGAGATATGTGCAATTCTCATCCCCTGAAATTTTATAATGTTTCTCTTAGTGATCTGGAGAGGCATGCTTTTACTGTGCAGCAGCATATTAACCATGGTTGGTTTC
This sequence comes from Protopterus annectens, assembly GCF_019279795.1. NCBI lineage: Eukaryota > Metazoa > Chordata > Ceratodontiformes > Protopteridae > Protopterus > Protopterus annectens. Next base: position 161,976,912 of record NC_056737.1, read on the forward strand.
TGAATAGGTTATTGGATATGCATTTGTTTTCAGTGTCCTTAGATATGGTTCTGTCTAAAAAGCAGGCCAAGAACTTGTTGTAAGACATCGTGAATCTCAGGAAGCTACAGGAATTACTAATATGATTGTAAAAATCATTCAGTATGGCTTCAATACCCCCATATGTTAAAAATGTTGTGAATGAAACGGAGACAGCATTTCATTAATGCAAGGAGCTCTGGTACACTGCATCCTCCTCCCATTTTATAAGTCACATTGGCCAGTCTTGGGGCTATGGCTGTCCCACAGCTATTCCAATAGTCTGCTTATAAAATGTCAAAAATTAAGCAGTTACTCCTAAGAGTTAGATCCAATATCCTTACTAAATATCCTAACTAAACCTCTGTCCCTCATGGTAATACATTCCTGTCCTTTTTAATATGCCTCTGTTACAGCTTGAATATAGAGTGCTTCCACATAAATTGTGACCAGGATTGTGGAATCGATGACCAGAATATCTCAAATTTTACCCATAAAATCCAGAGAGTTTAAAATAAAAGATGTATTAGCCTTTGCCATTGGTTTTATCTGGGCATCAATATAGATGGATTTTGTCTCAATTGTGGAACCACCCCTTGCCACAACTGGTCTGTAGGGAGGGTCAGAGATATTTTACTGGGGCTTTGGGATCCCAAAGAAGCTTGGTATTTTTGGGTGGGAGGTGACCAAAATATCAAAAATCTTGGTATCTTCAAGCAACATTCCTAGTCGCTCTCTCAAATCATTATAAACAACATTCACAGTGTTAAAGTCACATTTACTGTAAACCAGTTCCTGCCAAGCATGGCCTCAATCTTGCAGTTATACGCAGCTGTATCCATGACTGTGATGCAGATGAACAGGGATTTGACAAGATGCATCTGTTAAATCAAGTATTACCAAAAAATCTGAATGAGAAAGATGACTTCACAGATTATGAAGTGGCATAATTTTGAACTTCAGAACTATCCGAAAAAGATTTTGGAAATAAAGATCCAGAACTACCTTCTACTTAAAAATCTATTCTAATTAAAAATTGTACAAGGTAACTAAAATCCAAGAAAAAATAATTACTAACATTACTAGACACAGTAAAATAAAATTCTCTCATTTTGATTACATAACTCAGCAGTGAATATCTACTAAAATTTGCACCAATATAGTTAAGTATTGAGTTATACACACAAATAACACATTATGCATCAAGGAAGTGCCATTATATGCAGTGTTGAACGAAAATTCAAATTTTTTCCATTTAGCAGCATTATGGTAGCTCTACCTGCTTATGCCCTGGCTCTTCTAAAGTATTTATCATTTCAGATATTTCTGGCAATAAGCAGTGTGATAATACAGCAAGGAATGCAGTCTATTATTACTGAATCAGGAACAAATACAGACAGACATGGAAAAATTATATTTATTAAAATCCTTACCCGGTCAGTGTGGCCAGGAGCTGTTGACATAATTCTTCCTTTCCTCCAGTCCCACACACATATCATGTTTTTAGAATCCAGACCAACAGAAACCAAGCGCTGTGAATAAAACAAACAAAAAAAATTATCTTTTTATAATATTTTACTTTTTGTTCTCATAATGTGACTGCTACTGCCACTTGGTGTTATAGTCACAGAACTGCTACTCACTGGAAAAAACAAGTCGACTACTTAGGAGTGCTTTATTGCTGTCCTTATGACTTGGTCAGTGCACTACCCCGTTAAACAAATATAAATAAAATAAAACAACAGAAAGTCAACCCATAACATCTACATTTTGAGGACAGGGAATGGTAACTTTGTTGTGGCAGACCCAACTCAGATACTGCAGTGAGTTATAATAACAATATCATGCAAAACTATGCTGATTTACTTACAGTCTTACAAAGCTTACCTGGAAAATTACCATATGGGAATAAATCTTGATGTAATATCAGTGATACATGCTCCTAGGAAAGTACCTATAATTAAAATAAAAACAAAATCTACGTCAGCCCAGATACCAAGTAGGGAATTGGATCCATATTTATTAACAAACCAGGCTTAAAATCGTAAATTTGAGCGCTTTTGTCCTTCTCTGGACTTCGTCAGAACTCTCAGAGACGTGGATTTTTTTTTTTTTTTTTTTTTGGTTCCTCAGTTCTTTTCAAAGTACCTATAATTCTCAAGAATAAAAGTAAGCAGAAACTGAAGTGAATAGAAAGCTTAAGTATCATTAAGATGTATCTAGAACCACCAAAATAGGTGAATGTCATGGTTTCTTTTTAAAAATAGGATATGCATTTGTATATATATCTATAAGGACTGAATGGAGTAATTAAAAGAGAGCACTGCCCATTAATTAGTTGAAGTAGTAGTCTCAACTAAGACAAGTAATAACTTTTTTTCAATAATAGATGCAAACTGGCGATTATATCTGATAATACTCAAGGGGGAAGTTTTAAATTATGTACCCTTAGTATGTCAATAGAAATCTAGAGGTTCCTTAGACTTAGAATTCCATTTGATATGTCAACAGCAACTTAAGTATTTCAATGAGCTGCTGCACTAGTAATTGCAGCTGAAAAAGTTTATTGGAGTGGGATCAGACACAACAGCAGCATCCAAGATTACCTCTCCCTCTGTAGCCTTCCACATATTTTCCAAAAACAAAACTATGATCAGTCCAACTCCCCATACCAAAATGCTAGGGGTTGTAATAGACAATAACCTGAAATTCAATCTACATATAGACCAAACTATCAAAAAAGTAAACAAGAAACTTGGCCTCCTATACAGGAACAAACAGTTAATACAGAACAATTGTGTGAATAGCAATGCCAAAAGACAGCCAATAGTTACAGAGATTTCTAGGGAAGATACAGTAGCTTGCAAAGTTTGAACCTAATATGTTTGAGATAATTAACCCAATCAGAAAGATGTTAAAGCAAGATGTAGTCTAGTAACACAGCTATGAAGAGGCAAGAGATTTTAAATGCTTAAGAAACCAGTTAAACATATACCACCATTTAAATATCATGATGTGAATAAGCCTGCTGTGTTTTAACAGACACCAGTTATATTGGCAATGGGGCTGTGATCATACAACACAGTACAACAGTTGTCCATGGGGCAAACAGCACTTACAAATGAACAAAAGGTATATACTCAGACAAAGTTGAATCTGATAAATTACCAGAATTTACTATGGTGAACATGTTCAGAAAGAAACAGACTATGAATCATTGCAAAGCATATTCAGAAAATCTTTGTACAGGGCATGTCTTTGAGAGTAGACTAAGCTTTTTTAAATTACAGAAGTAAAATCCGAAACAGAAAAAAGACCAGGTGAGGAAAGCACAGTTGTGTAAGTAGACTTACAATAACAGTTGCTGTTTGAATGATCAGTGCTGTAGCATCCTTAGCTATATGGGTTATATCTTGCCAAGGATATAACAGCCAGCTAGCTTCCAAAACTCCAGGGCACCTTCCATCATCCCAAACTGTCAAGTGGCTCAAGCTGAACTGACTAAAAGACATGTTTGTGAGCCAAACTATTCAGAGATTTCCTGACAACAGAGAAATGAATGCTTAGCCCTGAAAGGACAATGCTAAGAACAACAAAATATGAATGTCTACATCCTGTCATAAAAAAACATGCAAAAAACAAGGGGGATGGAGCTGCTACTGCAACAGTGATCATTTGAACATCTACTGTTATAGTAAGTTTACTTACACAACTGTACTGTGTTCATTATTTTGACCACTGCTGCAGTATTCTTAGCTACCTGGGTAGATCACCCTAGCTTACTACATCTGGGAGGTGGAATTAGAAGAATCCAGGAGCCCCTGAAGAATGGTCTTAGCAAAAGCTGATCTGGACCTAGAAAAAGAATCAAGCTAATAGTACTTTGTAAAAGTATGCACAGAGGACCAAGTAGCAGCTTCTAGAATACGTCTAGAATCCAATCCTTTCCAAAAAGCCATAAATGAAAAAGGCCCTGGTAGAGTGGGCCTGGAACCTGCCTGGAATAACTTTGTTGTGGTGAGTATAACAAAAGGTAATAGCTTTAGACAGCTATTTGGAAATAGTCTGTTTTGACACAGGTTGTCCCTTCTTACCTTCACAAGAAATGAACAACTGATCCAAAGAGCTGAAAGATTCAATTCTGTCAAGATTGTACCTGAGTTGTCTGTGGATATCCAAGGTATGGAGTACCCTTTCTCAATCCTTTTTTACTCTCAGGAAAGATAAATGGGAAATGGATAGTTTGGCTAAAAGAAAACGAGGATACCACTTTAAGCATAAAAGCTGGATTAGTTCAAAAGAAACCCTGTTCCTGTGGAAAAAAGGATATGGTTGACACACTGTAAGCACCAGTAACTCAGACATCCTTCCTGCAGAGGTCACAGCAATCAGTAAAACTGTTTTCCATGTTAAGAACCTAAGTCAGCCATATTAGCTGGTTCAAATGGGGCAAGTCTTATGTTCTCAAACACAAAATTAAAATCCCAAGGAGGAGCCACCACTGTTCTTCTCTTTGAAGAGAAGATTCTATTTGACATCCCAGGAGCACAATCCAGTCTAAAGGGGTGAAGAAAGACATTTGAATGTTCTGTGGGAATCCCAGCTTGTGTAAGAGAACTTTTACCCAAGAGAGAGATTACTGACCCTTTGAAAAAGATTCTGCAAAAATAAGGAAGTTGTCTAAATATGAAAAAATGTCAACAGTCTGTAGATGCAAAGAGATATAAACTGGAGTTGGGCTCTTTGTGGACACTCTTGGTGCAGTAGACAGTCTGAAGCCTAAGACAGAGAACTGAAAGTGAAATCCAGATACACAAAACCTTAAGAAATGTCTGAAGTCTGGATGAACAGGGATGTGATAATAAATGTCTTCTAATTCTAGTGTTACCAGGAAATTTGAAAGAAGAAGAAGAGGTAACAGGTTGTGAAGTGACACCATTCTGAATTTCAGCATTATCACAAATAAGTTTAGGAAACCAAGATCCAGAACTAGTCTCCAAGCATTTTCTTTCTTTGGTACTGGGGGCATCCTTGAATAAAAACCCTTCCCCAGCTGGGAAGGAGGAAATGGTTCAATCACTTCTTGGGACAGCATATGATGAGGAACCAGTGGAAGTCAACTTCTCTGATTGGGAGGATGAGGAATGACCCCTTGGAAAGGAGGAATTTCCTCCCACTACCGTCTGTAAGCCTGATGAATGATTTTTTAGAGCCTATTTGTCTGAAACTAACTGTTGCCAAAGAGAAAAGTGATGATTCAGACTTTCTGGAAGTAAAAAGGGGCCATGGTGAGAGGGAATAACAAGGTCTCTTGAATACTCATTCAGACTTGGACTATCCTTGGATTCGGGAGGTTTTAGGCTTCTTTTTGAAACCACATCGCCATTTCTTCTTAAACATCTGTTTACCTGTACTTTGTTGAGAGTGTTTATTTTACTTTTTGACAAAAACAGATGAGAAGTTAGAAATTCCCATGGGAAGTCTTGGAAAGGATGGCTGAAAATGATTCCTGAATCACCTTACCTCTTTCATCACACTTTTTGATCACCTCTACAGCAGGGAAGGGAAAGAGGCAAACAAATCTCTATCAAAAATTTAAAATCTCATTTTTATCATCATCATCATCATCATCATGGAGGGTTCTAAGAATGCAGCAATGCAAACCTCTTCACAACTGCACCAGTGGCCATAGCCCTGGAAGAAGCACTGACAAGAATCATACACACACTGTAAACAATGAGTGGCAGACAACCTGTGCAACAGAAGAAACTAAATTATTTAAGACATATTTTCCTCACAAGAAGAAACTGGGGATAAAACATTCCTCATACTTTCACAATTAGGCAAAACAAACTTTAGCACATGAGCTTAACAATTTAAAATTCAGAAAATCAAAGTTACAGAGTATATACACTGTTTTCCTATACCTATCAATAATTTTTCCATCCTTATAAGAAAGAGTAGAATTGGAATGAAGTACTTTGCAACAGTGAGATCAACTATAACTGTAATACCTGGATAGTCATATTGAAGGATATTCCAGATCAAAGCTGAAGCAAAAGAGGCTCTTGACTGGACTGTATGCCCAATTTACAATGTGAAATGAAGGTATGGACATTGGATAAGGTAGCAGTTGCACAACTGTCATCAAGAGGTATTCTGGAAAAGAAAGCTGTCAACAAAACTGCATATCTGGTATAGAATGAATTTTTGGGGTGTAGGCAGCATTAAGACAGCCAATGGGGGACAGTAACTTTAGATCCCCCTTTCCTATCTTGATGGGGAAGTGAGAGACAAACAACTGATCAGTTTTTCTGAAAGCTCTTGTCTGATGTAAACAGAATCTAACTGACATTGAACATCTAGTAAATGTAATACATATTCACCTTTGAAAATTTTGGGAAAAAACACAGGAAGATTTATAGACTGGCTGACAGAAGATTCAGAAGCCACTGTTGGAAGAAAGGAAGGAATGGTTCTCAAACACACTCCATTGTTATGAAAGACCATGCATGGAGTTTTTGCAGACAAGCCATTTAGTTCAGAAATCCTCTTTGTAGAAGTAGCAGCAACTAAAAACAGAGTTTTCCATAATAAATATTTTAAATCTATTTTGGCAGCAGGTTCAAATGGAGGGTTAATTAGGGCTTGTAATAAAATGGTAATATCCCAAGGAGGCACTGAGTCTCTAAGCAAGGGGTGTAACATAAAAGTTCCTCTAAGTAAGGCATTAGGGATGCAGTGGGTGTGTTATTCTCACCAAAATTAATGGAAGACATGGCTTCTAACTGTACTTTGATAGTGGAATAGTTGGCTCCACTCCGAAAAAGGCCAGGAAATCCAAGATTGCTGGAAGAGGAGACAAAAAACAATCAAGATTGTTCTCAACTGTCCAGATGGAGAACAATTTCCATTTGCTTCTGTAAAAGTTACATGTAGAAGGTTTCTGAGAAAAAGTTAAAATATGAACAACTGAGGATGACAACCTGGACTGTTTAGCCAACACTAGAATTGGAGAAAATATGCGGTCAACCTATGGGATTGAACGTCTGGGTGAAGTGACCTTGAAGGGTGACAGAGTAGATATGGAGCAGAGTCCAGCATCCAGGAAAGGTGTACTAGATAAGACTAGAGGTAGAGAAGCCATACTTAACGAGGCCTGTAAGGAGCCATGAGGATGATTATGATCTTCTTCACTAGTGCTTTCTGTAAACATTTTGGAATCAAAAGAATGAGAGGGAAGGCATAATGAATTCCTGGGGGCCAACTGTGGGTCAAAGTATCCTTTAGTGACTCCCCCATTCGGGGGATCAGAGTGAAGAACTTTTGGCACTTGGTGCTGTGGGAAGATGCAACGAGATTGCAGCAAGGTCAGGCCCAACGTCTGAATATCTGCTCTGTGACTGCAGGATTGAAATATCACTTGTGAAGAAGGACAGACCTGTTCAACCTGTCCACTAACACACTGGACTTCCCAGGGATATATGTTGCTATTAGAAAGCAGTGTGAATATATCGCCCATTGTCATACTCTCATGGCATCTCAACATAATGGATAAGAAATGGCTCCTCCCTGCCTGTTGATGCACCAGACTACTGGCATGTTGTCTGTCTGGACAAACATCGCATCTAAGGAGAGAGAGTGTGATGAAACGCCTGCAGCACTAGGACTGCTTTCATCAACAAGACACTGATGTAAAGACTGGCTTCTAATTATGACCATGTATCTCGAACCGTCCTTCCCAGGTATTGCCCCTCCACCTCAAGTGGGAAGCTTCCACGGTCACTGTGGCTTGGGGAGGAGGAATGTTGAAAGAATGTTCCTGTGAAACATTTGGTGACTCCAAACACCATCGGATGTGTGTTTTCCAAATCTTCGTTAAAGACGTTTGGAAAGACACGGGTTGCTGTCTTATTGACCACTAGACTGTAGCAGTCCACTATAGAACTCTCATGTAGTAGCTGGCCAATGGAACCAGGGTGATCCAGGGTGATCAAAGCTGCCATGGATACTAAAAGACAGAGTATCATTCTTACTGGCTGTTTCTTACAAGACAAGATGGTTATGGCTTGATGGTGAATGGATATGATCCTTTCTTGGAATTTTTTTAATTTGAAGCCTTGTGTCTAACTGAGCTTCTATGAATTCTATAGAATGAAATGGAGAAGGTTTGGACTTTGTTAGATTCACCATAATGCACAGGTCTGAACACAGGTGAAGCAAGAAGTCCTTGGCTTGGATAAGTAAATCCCTAGTAGGGGCAGTGATGAGCCAGTCATCTAAGTAAGTTAACAAATGGAACCTTTGTCGTTAGGACTAGTTGCTACTACTGCTTTACATTTGTTGATTACCAGGGGGGCTGTGGTGAGACCAAAAAGCAGAGCTCTGAACTGAAAATGGCCTGCTCCCAGCTGGAAGTGAAGATACTTCCTGGAGCATCTACCCATTTTTATGTGGTAGTATGCATCCTGAAGATCTATTGAGCACATCCAGTCATTCTCTGTCTCTCAGAGGAGGAAGAATAGAGTACACCATGACCATCCAAAATTTCATTTTTCTAACAAAACTGTTCCAACTTAGATCCAAAATTGGCCTTAGGTCCTCATTTTTTTCACACTAAAAAGAACCTTGAGTAAATCCTGGATGCTTTTTGGTCTGGTGGAACCTCTTGGATGACTCAATTGTTTAGAAGTTTCTGTATTTCTGAAGCAGCTGCTGCCATTTGAGATGGGAAGTTTTTGAGGCTAAAGAGCGTGTGTGGAAAGGGATGAAGCCCCTGACTATTATCCTCTCCACCTATTTGTCTAATGTGATGGTGGTCCAGGTTGTTGGATGCAGGGATAAGCTACCCTCAAATACTTTCAGAGTGCAGCAGTTGGGCAACTGCAAAGGAGCACTGAACAGGCTTTGCAGAGAAAGCAACTCTGAATTGTTGATCTAAGAACTACCTCTTCCCTTGGGTGACATCCATTATAAGAGTTCCCCTAGCTGCAGTTGGGAGCTCTGTCTCCAGAAGTGTCAGGTGAAAATCCTTGAGATCTGCAGAAAAAATAGTTATGGACTCACCATAATGTTCCATCTGTGTTGTCTATTTTCACTTTTTCCTCTCCCCTGGGTTTGGATCCGGCTTGGCTGTAGCAATAGCTCGTGGCAACAAAAAAGCTCTCAAGCACCCTCCCTTACCCATAATGCCTCTCTCCTAATATCCTCAGATCTTGTTTGCATATAATCACAGAGAAAAACAGAATAGAAATTACGTTATATAAGGGTAAGACCATTCCTGGCTTTCACAACAGCCAATAAATTTAGGTCGACTTGCTCCATAAAAAACAGAAAGGGACAGGGGGATGGTGGGTGGGTTTGTGAGGAAAAAGTGAAAATAGACAACACAGATGGAACATTATGGTGAGTGCATAACTATTTTATATGTTGTTAATTTTCACTTTATCCTCATACTTGGGACAGAATCCCCAGCTACCTTCTTTTCTGGGTGGCCTCATGGCAGGATATTCTTGAAAACTATTGAACTGAAAGAGGTTCTACTCCTAGAAATCAAATCTAGCTTGTAGTGAGCAATAAAGCTTTGAGGGGTAGCCCAGGTTGCTGCAGCGCAAATGTCATCCATGGACACTCTAGACTGAAAAACTGCAGAAGTGGTGACTGCTCTAGTGGAGCGAGCCCTCACAGTAGTTCTAAGCCTTGACTCTTGTAAACATAAGAGATACAGTCTGTATGCCAGTTAGCTAGATTCACCTTGGTCACTGGGAGACCCAATCTAATTTTTGAGAAAGAGACAGCTGGGTTTGTTTTTTAAGTCCTTTGTTCTATGATGATAAAAACGTAGTTACCTATAAACATTTAGTAAGTGCAGCATGTATCGCCTTTATTAGTGAAATCTGGGAAGAAAACTGGCAGATTAATGGACTGGTTGATGGTAGATTCTGAAACCATCTTTGGTATGAATGAAGGATTAGTACGCAAAGTGACCCTGTCTTTGCGAAAAATCAAATATGGCGGTTGGGATAACAATGCCTGAATCGCAGAAATTCTCCTTGGGGATGTGATGGCTACTAAGAATATATTTTTCCAAGAGAGAGATTTAAGCTGACAGGTAGTCGATGGTTCAAAGGGAGGTTGTATAATCTTCTGTAGCACTAAATTTAAGCCCCAAGGAAGAGAAGGATCCTTATAAGGGGGCTTGAGTAAAAGAGTTCCTCTCAAGAAAGCTTTGCATAGCTTATGTGGTGCTAAGGAGGAGCCATGAAACCCCAATGTGAAAGTTAGAGATTGCAGCTAGCTGCACTTTAATTGCTTTAATTGTAGAATAAGCTGCTCCCTCGTTAAACAGTTTTGTCAAAAACTCTAAAATAGTGTGAAATGGAGCTGAAAAGGGAGCCACATCATTCTGCTGAGACCAATGAACAAATCTCTTCTATTTATTGCTATACAACTTACGTAAAGAAGGTCTATGAGAAGACAATAGGATATGACACACTGGGGAAGACAGTATAGGTTGTATGGCTATCAGCAGAACTGGAGATACCAAGTTGTCAGATTGAGACTGTGAATGTTCGGATGAGGCATCACTGTTGGATGTGACAGGAGGTCCAGAGTTGGATCCAGAATCCATGGCTTCTTCCGTAGGTAAGGCCAAATAAAGGGAAACCAGATTTCTTGAGGCCAATACAGAGCAATGAGGATTACGTCTCTCTTCAACATGTCTGCTTTCTGAAGAAATTTGGGAATTGATGGGGTCAAGGGGAAAGCATATAACATACTGGGAGGCCAACAGTGATTAAGAGAATCCCTTGGGGACTCCCCTCTTGGGAGGATCAGGGCAAAGTAGCTGCTACATTTGTTGTTCAGAGGGGGCACAATAGGTCGCAGCAAGGCTGGCCCCACTTGTGGACTATGTCTTCCGCCACCTTCTGTTTTAGGGACCACTCATGATGCATTATAATGGACCTGCTCAACTTGTCTGCTATCACGTTGGACTCTCCTGAAATGTGCATTGCTACCAGAAAGAGGTTGGACGAGATCGCCCACTGCCACACTCTTAGAGCCTCTTGACATAAGGGGTATGACCTGATTTCCTCTTGCTTGTTGATGTACCAGACTACCGACATGTTGTTCAATGGAATCACAATTGTCCCACAAGGGAGAGCATTCTGAAAGCCTTGCAACACTAGTAGCACCACTCTCATCTCCAGGACATTTATGCACGATTTGGTCTCATGAGTAGACCATGTGCCTTGGATGTTTTTTCTTCATGAGGGGAGACATGCTACCATCTGGATTATGTTTATTTTTGCTCTACGAAGTCCAATTCTTGAAAGGGGTCTATGTTTGACTTTTTGTAATTTACTGTGATACCCAACAAAGAGCAGGTTTGAAGAATTGTATCTCTTGCTTGTGGAGGTAGATGCCTGGTCAGTGCGGTGATGAGCCATTCGTCTAAATATGGAAACACCCAGAATCCTTGTTGTCTCAAGTAAGCTCCTACTGCCATACATACAGTGAGCACCCTGGAGGCTGTAGTGAGGCCAAATGGCCCAACTAGAAGTGTAAATGACTTCTGGATCACCTGTCCATTTTTATGTGGTAGCACACATCCTTAAGGTCTATTGAGCACATCCAATCATCCTTTTCCAAGAATGCACGAACGGACTGAACCATGACCATCTGGAACTTGCTCCGCTGAACAATCTGCTGAGATCCAAAATTGGTCTCCAATCCCCTGTCTTTTTTGGTACAAAAAAGAACCTCGAGTAAGTATTGGATCTGGGCAACGCTTAGGGGATATAAAGAATTTTATGGAGGAATGTGAGACCAAATGGATAATTAGATTTCAAGCGGATACACATCCAGGGTATAAAAGGCTTTGTGCCATTAAAGCTCATTCTAAAAACCTGTGATTTGTTTAAGAAGCACTCTTGATAATATAATATGTAATTGATCACGTGACTGTGGTTGATTAATGTATTTAAGGCATCTGTTTTCCGAGTTAGTTGGTCTGAAGAAGTGCTCAGTGGAGCATGAAAGTGTTCATCATTTAGAAAATTTTAGATTTATTTTATTGCTGTTCATTTATAATAGTATTTATTAAACTTTTTACTGCAGCCGTGTTCGGTTTTGTGGACATATTTATTTGGAATAAGTACTGGATCTTCTCTGTTCTGGAGGGACTTCTTGGATAACTCTTTTGTCTAGCAGCTTTCGTATCTGGATGGCTGCCTTCTCCCTCTGACTGGGTACAACATTGAGGAGTTTTTTGCTTTGGGGCGGTGGACAGGAAAAGGGTGTAAAATATCCTCTTTATATTATCCTCTGCACCCACTTGTCATTTGTTATGTTTAGCCAGGCTCTCAGGTGCATGGATAGTTGACCCCTGCTTGCCTCCAGAGGAGAGCAATTGGGTCTCCATTCAGGACCACTGGAAAGGTTTCCCAAAGAATGTATCTCTGGACCCTTGATGATGCTGAACTCCTCTGCCACAGGGGTGGCATCTTCCATCATTGTTTCCCCTCTGCCCCTGTGGGAACTTTCTCCATGTGCTTGAGGAAAGAACCCTTATGATTTTCTGCACCACATTTTCCACTGTTCCTCTGATTTTTAGAGTACGGTCTCTGTGGAGTGGAAAACCGAATGGCCATGGCAGAAAGGGTCTTCCGATCTTCCTTGCACCTGGACATCAACCTTTGGGCCAAATAGGGAAGTGGCGTCAAACAGAGCATTGACAAGCAAAGATTTAAAGGGCTCAGCAAAGTCGCACAAGTGCATCCAGGCCTGCCTCCTCATAAAGATACATCAACCCGCAGCTCTAGTCGCACCTTCGGCTCCATGCAAAATGAGCCTTATGGAAGAGTATACAATGGAATGTAGAATGGCCAGCTGTGAGGTAAAGGAAGCCTGTACCTCTTCAGACAGGGCTCCTGAGAGGGTATCAGTGAGCTCCTTGATCAGATCCCTCTGCAGTCTGGTAAAGTGAGAAAAATAATTCAGGGGCCTCAGGGCAAAGGTAGCTGAAGAAAACACCCACTTCCCATATCTATCCATCACCCTAGAAACCTTATTAGGAGGATGGATAATAGAACTCTCCTCAGCAAGTTGTTTCTTCGTGGCCACTGCCATGACCATGGCATCTACTGGAACACCTCTTGTCCAAAACTTCTTGTCTTCACCTGCTATTATTATTTTATTTGCTCTGTGGGGGGTTGGTTTAGAGGAGTCTGAAGCTTCTGATGCCTGCCAATAGATCAACTTGATGAGTTCATTGGCAGGAGTAGTCACCCAGGATGTACATAGGCAGAATCTAAAAGCTGCCAGGTACACCAGCTCCTCAGATGAGGGATTGCTGGACTTCCAGTCACCCGTCTGCTTCAAGGTCTCAAGGATGTCCTTGAAGAAAACATTGTCAGGCGGTGACCAGGGGGTTCCCTCACCTTCATTGAGGTCAATGTCTTCAGTGATGGACTCTTCCATGGAGTCCAGGTGCTTCCCCCTGCACCTCCTCTTCCGAGGAACCTCCTCCATGGGGATCTCTGGTGAGGTATCTGAGGAGGAGGGAGAACCCTGTTGGGTAGCCTGGGGCTACTGGACCCACTGTCCCTGTGGGAGGTCTGGTTGAGACACATGGGGCAAGATCTGCAGGGCAGAAGACTGCAGATCCAACTGGGTAGACTCTGTCTGGACTGCCAAAGCAGACATAGCTCTCGCCAAAGATTTGAAAGCTTACTGTCCCTGAGAAATGGGGGAACCTCGACCCAAAGGATGGTGTCCTCTGGTCTTGGCTCCCTCTACCTCAGGAGATAGTACTCTCGAAGCTGAAGTCAGGGCTGGGCTGAAATGGGCCAAAACTCCAAGATGGGGGGAAGACTCCAAAAATCTTCAGTGCCGAACCCACCCTCTTGGAGCAAACAATATTGCCATGACTTTGAGAGGTCCCCTGCTCTGAAGGGGCAGAACAAGGCTTCAAAGGAATTGGGTGAATTGGACCCAATGACTCTAAAATTTCCAGTGGGGTCGAGGAGGAAACTGCAATGGAGATGATGAGATTTGGAACTCCTGACCCTTGGGGGTAGGAGCTGAAGGAGGTCTAGCAAAGCATAGCACACAGAGAATCTTCTTGACCATCCTCTCCACACCAATTTTTATAAGGCTTCTAGTGGAGGGAGTCAAGGATGCTGATGGTGGCCTTGGCCTTTCCAAAAACAGTAATTGAACCCTGGATGGAACCAGATCTATAGATGGGGGATTACTGAGTCCTTGGAAAACTGGCTTAAATGGACACCCCATCAGATCCAACAGCTACAGATCTGACCTATCCTTAGGCACAGAGGGACTCAGATCCAAAGCTGCCTGATCCAATGGAGAAGTCTTCAAAGCTGTGGGATACGTAGAACCCTCTTTCGGATCTGAGTGTTTGGCAAGTTTTTGAGCTGGCTCCGCAAACGCTTTCTGAGCCAATGAAGGTCTTTTTCTTCATCTGTCCAAACCTGTGGAGGACAGAGATGAAACTGGGCTGAAGTGTCCAGATCTAGAGAATGAGTCAGTCTTCTTTTTGTCAGTGCCAGAAATGGCTTCCCCAAACAAGGAGGGCAATATACCTTTCAAAATCAACTTGCTTTTATGGTCTACTAAAGCTCTGTGATTAAAAGATTTATAAATGTCACAGTCTTCCTGGAGATGGGATGGACCAAGGTAATAAATACACACACTGTGTAAGTCACTGAACAGTATTTAGTGACCACAATTTGTACATTTTTTAAATCAGCTAGGTTGTCAGGTTTTTCTGCCATAATCAGGGCAGAGCACACTCAACCATGAAAGGAAAGAAGAAATAACACACACAGTACAACGAGATAGCAACTGTAAGAAAATTTGTAAAGAGAAACACTAAAACCACTACTACTACATTTTTTTAAGAATGTAATGCTAGAAGAAGGAGAGGGTGGGAAAGGGGAAGACATTTTTACTTTATAAAATAAATCAACTCAGACAAGAGTTGGAAGACAGAGAAAAAGTTTTTAAAAGAGTAAAGATTTTTCAAAATTATAAGGTAAAGGTAATATAAATAAAGAAAAAAGCTTTAACTGCTTGAGAGCTGTCAGAGATGACCACGTCTTCGCAAAGCAGCAAATGAGATGTTGGGAGATTAGGAGAGAAGTTAAGGAGGGTGCTTGACAACTTTTTGGTTGCCACGAGCTGTTGTAATGGCTGAGTTAGATCCGAGGATAAATTGAAAACTGACAACATCAGATCCAAATTTTCTTTCCTTATTTTTGATTCCTGGAAAAGATCCTTTGAGGAGAGGAAAATGTGATTCCTATAGCAGAAAGGGAGTTACCTTCCTTTTCACTTCTAGAGATTGTGTCCTTCACTTTAAGACCACGGAGTGTTGCTCCATCATAAGAGGTGTGCAGGAAGTGCTGGCTGCCCTAGACACATGATTCATGGCATGGGAGATAAGCCTCACAGAGTATTAGCCAAGGACTGGACGGTAGCTAGCTGCACATCAAAGGGATTTCTATGAAACACAGACAAGGTTCCTGGGAGAAATTTGAAAATCTCTTTGGTCATTCTCTCTTAAAACATGTAACATGTGTCAGATAACTCAGTGCCCTCACAGAGAAAGTAGATGAAGTATAGATTCACTTTCCAAATTTGTTAGCTCATGAGACTCCCAGTTTGATAGATGAATGGACACAAAAACTTTCTTCTGCTAGTTTTTTCATGGTGGCTGCCACCATTATCATGGAATCCACATCTGGATCCTTGCTCCAATGTGGACAATCTTTCAGAGCGATGAGAAACTTGTTTGGTTTCTTGGGAATGGGTTCAGCTATGTCCACCTCCTTCCACCTTTGTTTAACGATAAGGTCGATGATCTCCTGTGTGGGTGGAACTACCCAAGTCAAGATGTTGAAGGATCACAACCAAAAGAACCGCTAAAGACTGACTCTTCTAGAGAAAGTGGCTGGGAAGACCATCACATTTACTGATTAAGTAGTTCAAGGATTCATCTGAATGAAATAGCCTCAAGGGAGGATCTGGCGGGAACCTTCACCTTCATCAAAATCAGGATCAGTGGTAACATATTCTTGAGGGGAATCCAGGTGTCTCCTTTTGCACATATACTTCCTGAGCACCATCTCAGTGGGATACTCTGGGGAAGACTTAGAAGCTGAGGTGGTCTCTTCCACAGGAGTTGGTGCAAGACTTCTGGCCACTGGATGTAATGAAGGGACAAGAAGAGTAGGGTCCTGACCCTGGGAGATCCTTTTGGGGGGAGACAGAGGGATTCAAACTCAAGGGGCTAGTCTTTTTCCTGGAATGAGAGAGTACTCTCTCGAAAGCTGAACTCAATACAGGTCTGGGGAGCCAAGCCCCCAGAAGGAGGCTCAACCTAAGACACATAAAGGCTATGATTCAAGGCTGATGTCTGAGTGGAACTATTTAATGCCATGGCCCTGAAAGGGAGGAACAGCTCTGAAAACCACGTTTCCAAACCCACACTATCGGAGCCAAAAACAACTACTCTGAACTAAGACTCAGATGACTCCAAAGCTGTCGGAGCTGACCAAATCAAAAAACTCACCATGTCAAAGAACTAAACCTGGGAGCTGAAGCAGATTTGTCCTTGGTGGAAGTTGGATCCAAGGGCTATAATGCAAAAGGTTGGATCAAAGAAGGAGTGACCAATGAATGTGGGGAAGAACCATCAGGAGGACCCCCAAATGGATCTGGGCCTGAAGGAATTTCCTCATCATCCTGTCCACGTCTGCATCAGTAAGGCTCCTGGAAGATTTAGCTGACTGGAAGGATGAAGCAGCAGAGGCAGGTCTGGAATGATGATACTGCTTTTCCTGTAAGATTTGGAATCACAGGATAAAAGAAACGGGCTCCAGTGAAAACCTCTGAGGAGAGTTGTATCTGATGAGTGATGGATCTGAGAAGAGTGTTGACTCCGAAGTTTTAAAGGCTTTAGAATCTGAACCTGAGGAAGATGAATGGTTAGGAGACCTCTTCTTCAAGGTTCTGTATTTCTTTTTTTCCTTCTTTTTCTTTTCCCTTGCTTTTTTTCCATACGCTTTTTGACTGACTTCTTAGAAGGAAAAAAAGGAAGGTTTTGAAGAAACTGAAGGAACACTCCTTCTTGCAAGTGCTAGGAAAAGCCATTTCAAGACTAACTTGTTTCTTCTTTCAACAAGGGCCCATTGGCTAAGTGCTTCAAAAACGGAATGGGAGGTATCCAAATTTGAGGGGCCTAGGCCATAAATCATGTGTATCCTTTTTAAAACCAGATGACTTGTCCAACATCCTCTACAAAGGAAAAAGACAGAAGGCAAAGAGATACAGAAAAGAACAAAACTCTATAATGTCTAATAACAATAAAAATATTAATTAGCTATAAAATGCTATATAGGTGATTTTTTTTTTTTTTTTTTGTGGGAAAAGAAAACATGCGCAACGTCTATGGCAAAGAAAAAGAAATGAGCTTAGGGGAGGAACAGATAGAAGGAAAAGGAACAATCATAACAGCAAAGTATTTAAGTCGTCTACTTCAATTAACAGAATTAATATATGACCGAAATTGAAAACAATGAGAGGAGAACAGTGGAACAGCAAAACAAATGTTCACAAAACCAAAACTCAAGACAATGAAAATCCAGCTGCGGATGTTACACATAATTTTTTTTTGGAACCTTGTAGCTTTTGAATGGAGATTACAGGACAGTGAGGATGGTGAAATTCATTCTTTTCCCCATTGTAGTGTGATCTCGGAGTTGGAATATATAATTGGCAGGGGATGTGGGGGGTGCAGGTGTCTTGCCTCCCTGCAAAAATGTCGAAAACGGTTGTTGTGAAGCTAAACAGAACACTCCGTTCACCAACTCATGGGAATGATTACCATCCAGAAAGTGCTCCATGTTTGCCATAGATGTTGCTGTACATCACAGTGTAGTTTAAAGGGACAGATGTCTATCCCTCCTGTAATGGACTGAGTGTATTTGTTTCAATCTTGTAAGTTTCACTTCTGTGACAGTTTATTGTTCTGAAGTTTCAATGCTGTCATCTCGTTCTTTTCAGTTTCAGTCATATGTTAATTCGGTAAAGTGACACAGACACGTTTAAAGATATACTGAAAAAAATAAATATATATATATATATATATATATGTATATACATATACATCTGTGTGTGTGTGTCTGTGTGTGTGTGTGTGTGTGTGTGTGTGTGTGTGTGTGTGTGTGTGTGTGTGTATATATATATATATATATATATATATATATATATATATATATATATATATATGGGTTCCATACACTAGATCGAATTTTCACTAATTCAAAATAGTGCATGGAATGCTCACTGCAACGAAAGTGCATTTAATCGAAAGTGCACTTACGCGAAGTTCAGTACAACAAACGGGTGTTGTACTAAACTTCCGTGCAGTACTCACAGACCTTAGGGTTAGGGCACAGGTCATAGTAAGGGGATAGCCCTACAGACTATCCCCTTACCATGACCCGTGCCCTAACCCTAAGGTCCGTGACGACTGCAGTGCAGTCAAGGACATAGCAATGTCCTCCATTATGGTGCGACAGTCACGAACCTTAGGGTTAGGGCATGGGTTAGGGTAAGGGGATAGCTTTACTAACTATCCCATTACCCTAACCCGTGCCATAACCCTAAGGTCCGTGACTATCGCACCATAGTGGAGGACATAGCTTGTTTTTAATGTCCTCCACTGTGCTGCGGTGTTTTCGGTGAAGTGCACTTACGCAAAAGTTCACTTTCATTAAAGTGAACTTTCGCAGAAGTGAGGCCTCCTATTACAAGTTCGAAGTAGTGAACTTTCGTTCTTGTAATAGGAATCCATATATATATATATATATATATATATATATATATATATATATATATATATATATATACATACATACACACAAATAAATATATAGACAAATACTTTTGCAGAAACAACTTATCTCACTACTGAGCACTAACAGTTCTGCCCTATGCCTGTAGTGACAAATGAGATCCGGAGGTAGGTGGGGTAATACGGGGAATTATGGGTAAGGGGAGGAGCCTAGGGTTGTCACCTTTTCAAATGCCCAAAGTGGGACATTTTTGGTACAAATGTCAGATTTTGCAGGGGAAAACATACCCATGGCCAGTACAAAGGGCAGGAATTCACTTTTTTGCCTAAATAAAAGCTTATTCTTGTAGCATTTTAGTTGATTATTCTATTTCTTATAACATTTAGGTGTTTCAGATACAGAATAACTGTTTTATGCAACTATTACATAAAATATAGGAAATAATTCTGTCCTAAAATCTCAGGACATTTGCCATTTTTTCCATTTTTATGCAGGACACACCTGCCTAAAGAGGGACTGTCCCTCGCAAAGTGGGACAGGTGGTAACCCTAGAGGAGCTTGAGCAATAGAGACAAAGCTTGAAAGTGTCCCAAGTTGGATCAGACTCGATCTGAAGACCTATGCACTGAGGAATCAATAGAAAATACAACATTAGATCAGGAGGAATGGGTGTAGGTTCTGGAAACTCCTTCTGTAACAATTCATAGTATTTACTGAGGGACTGAGAAATCTCAGTATTCTCTCACTAAAAACATTGGTACATTCCAGTAACAGTCTTACAGAAAAAGTAACTCCACAGGGAGGATCAGAAATTGAGCTCTACTCTGAGTGTGAATCAGAAATCTGAGGAAAAAATATGTATCTTTCCCTTCATATTCCTGTTCAGATTCAGAATTTTGAATCTCTTTTGAAAAATAGGAGTTACTTTACAAGAAGGATCAATAGCGTGAATTAAACCATGAGCCATACCCAGTAAACTATTCCTGTCTAAAGAAATTTGAGGAGGACAAGATACATGCTTTTCTGTTTCCTTTTGACAGGAAAAATGGAGCCATCTGAAACTAACGGTAGCAGCAACTTCTCCAGGGATGGGCAAAGCATTCTGACAGAACGGGAAAGCCTTCCCTGGTCCCTCTCCCAGGACTGACAATAGTGCCCCTCCCTTGCACTCCCCCCTTACCCACTGAGGAGACCCCAACAGCTAAAGAAGATGTGGCTAATCCCAGTCCATAATGCCAGTGGGTGCTACACCACAGGGATCCAGAGTAAAATATGAGTGGTCTGAGGTACAACAAATGGCCACAGCAGAGTCACCTACCAGTGGCTGAGGCAAATTGTTAGCATGATGTGGTGGCAAAGGCTGTTTGCTTAACTTTTCTTTTTATGGCCAGAAGAATGATCAACTGTTAGACTGGTAGTCTATCATGGTCAAGCCAAAATGTTGCTTCTTTCCTGCGGAACATAAGCAGCAAATGCGGGTCAGAGCTACAAGTTTTTTTAAATCACTTTTTTAACAAAAAACACAGTTAAAGGCACTTTAAAACACTTTTACCAGCCCCACAAAAGTAGAATAAACACAACTTCTCCAAAGAAAAAATGTTTTTCAGTTACTTAGTACAACTTTTAAACTGACAGGAAAAGAGCGATGCTGTTTAAAAATAAGATACAGTCTTATGACAGTCAGTTAGAACACAAAATTCCAAACTTAAAATAACTTTCCTGAAGAAGAAAGTGAAAGAACAGGAAAAAATATTTAGAAAATGGAAGGTTTTCCCCCAAAGAGAACTTATCTACCCATTAAGGGAGCAGCACAAGCAACCGTCAATCCTTGAAAGTCACACAGGAGTGTACTCTTAGGTAACACCTCAGCTCCGAAGGACTTAACACCCAAACTTGCCTTTTAGTCAGCTCAGAGTGAGCTGCCTGAAAGTTTTGGTGCATAAAAGTTGCCCTGAAGCTTTGGAAGCTGACCGGCTGTTGATATAACCCATATATCTAAGGCTACGGAAGCAATGATCAATATGATGAACATCTACATGCAACAGATGCACTTTTTTAAAAAAACTTTATTAAATTATCACTTAAGACACAGGTAAACATACATTAACAAAGAATGAAAACAAATCATATTAACAATTTTTCCCATTTACATACATTATACATCACATATGTGTTCTCTCTTTTTTTTTGTTATTACCATCAGTCCAACATTACATAACTTACTGAATTCTTGACTTCCCCTTAAACCTCACTCCTCCTCCTCCTAAACATTATTCTGCATGTATTGTTCTCACAGTTTCAATTTATTAGGTATTGACCCTTATCTATCTCTAGCCTTGGCATAATTTAGTCTTCCACAAATATTCCCATCTGGGCTCTTTCTTGATTTCCACAATTCTCTGCTTTATACAAATTTTCATCTCTGGCTATTTTTCTTGATATATGCTCCCTAAGTTTGGCAACAACCTTTTCTACTTCCAGCTGCCTAGGTTGTTTTGCTACGTTTTTTTTTCTTTGGAGCTATCAAAAATAGTTGCTTAACTTCAATCCTTCTAATCTCATGCATATCATCCAGATACTCCCTTATTTCTTCTTTAGTACTCTGCATTTGCGTTCTTGTTTTGTGAGACTGATTCTCCTTATTCTCCAACACTTTAACCTTTGTCAGCCCCTCTAAGTAATTCCTATGATGTCTTAACTATACCACTTTCTCTATTTCTATCCTGTTTTTACACTCCATTTTCATTTCATCCCACTCACTACCTACAACTTGTGAATATATTTCTATCTTACCTAATAACTCAAATAATTCCCACTACCTATTCCTTAAATTCCTCTCTTTTTAACAGGTAGTTGGGAAAGCATCAGTGCCTCATTTTTAATTCATTTATCTTAGTTTATACTGGTGCATGATTTGAAATAGTTACTGGATGTTTGTTGAAGTTTTCAATTAAATGCAAATATTCCTGTGAAATGAATTTCTATCTAGTCTAGCACAATTATTGTACCTTAGGGAATGGGTAAATTCTGTCTGAGTTCCTACTCCTGAATTCACATATTCCATACAAAACATTTTAATAAGTTTCTTCAGAAATCTACCCACTGTTGTTATATTTCCCCTCTATGTCCCCCTGACAGATCCTCACAAATCAAGTCTCAGTTCCCACCTACAAGTAATATTCCCTGATGAAAGCTGATTATTTCTCCCAACTTTTTAAGCTCCATAATAGTAGTTTTTGGTGGAATATAAATACATGCAAGTGAAATCCTCTTCCCTTGCCAATAACCCCTCACTACCACAAATACACTATTATTATGTTTTCCTTCTTCTATCACTATTGGGGCCCTTCTAGCAATTAATATAATTACTATCATTGTCCTTTGTCCCTGGTATTCTGCTGAATATCCATCCTGAATCCCCTTCTTTGTCAAATTCACATGCTCAGGTCTTTACAAATGTGTATCCTGCAACACCATTATCTGCACTCTGCATTTCTTAATATAACTCGTAACTCTTTCTTTTTTGTCTATACTTGTAAGGTCATTTATATTCCAAGATAATAATGACAGCATAGCCATTATGATAAAGATATACTGTTCCCACGTATTATACATGACAGTTTTTTGAATCGGTATTTCCAGCTTTTTTGTTACATGCACACACTAATGTATGGCATGCTGATATTGTGTACAGTTGTTTCTTCTCATATCCATTTGAACCTATGTCACATTTTCAAGACTTTTTATTTTAATGAAAACCCTCCAAAAAAGCTAAATACATTTCAAAACACACCCACCCCCTACTATCATAGAGCAAACACACAAAACTATTTGTATCTTCAAAATATGAAGTTTAACCATCCAGAGAAGAAAAACTGCCAAAAATCAACAGCTATACCCACAAGCATTACCTAACCTAAAATTAAGGCTACCTTTGCTAAAGTGCATGCTTCAGCCTGTGTTCCCACTTACATTGATTGCCATCTGCTCTTTTTTTTAAACAAAACAAAAAACATCTTTATTCAGTTATCACTTATGACATACCGTAGGTAATTTTACATTTATATAAATGAAAACAAACCATACTGACATAATCTTAGTTACAAGAATTATACATCACGAACCATGTTGATATAATTTTAGTTGCAAACATTATATATCACTTATAATCTACCCAATCATTGTCCATCAAACATTGCATAGCTCATTTAAATATTTCCTTCTTTTAAAACTCATTCCTCTCCTGTTATGTACTGTTCCCACAATTACTATTTTTTTCTATGTAATTTGCGCCTACCTTTTTCTAAAGATCTGAATTCCAGTTGTTTTATCTCTGTTACTATAGTCAGTACTTCTAGTAGAGTTGGTGTAGACTTTGATTTTCATTTTCTAGTAATTGTTTTTTTGGCAGCCACCATAATTAGACTCAAAAAGGCCTTACTATGTCTAGGCAATTCCGATTCAGTATAACAGCTCAGAAGAATTATCTCTCCAGATTCACTTATTTGCTGACCCAGTATCTCTGATAGACTAGTTTGCAGGAAATCTTTAAATTCTGCCAACTCAAAATATGCTCCCAATTTCCTCTTTCTTCTCCATCACACCTCCAACATTTGCTGTCTAAGTGAGGAAACTTCTCTGGAGCCTAACTGGGGTATTAAAAAAGCTATCTAAACATTTCCAAGAAAAAATCCTAAACCTTCTAGATTTTGTTGCATATTTGGGAGACATACATATATCTTTCCATTGTTTCTTTTTGAATTGCTTATCAAATTTCTCTTCACAATAATTTATAACCTCCCTATGATTGATTCTTATAGTTATCATGCAGTATTTTATACACCCTACTATTTTTTCCTTTTTAACAGAAGCTTCTGTTCCAGATTCTACTAAAAACTCCACCAGTGCTGGTCTGTCATTTAGGACCCCCCTATTTCTTTCTCTTTGCCTATATTCTGATATCAATCCTTGATAATGAAGGCAACATATAACCTGCAGTCCAAATAAATGATTGGCATCTTCCCATTTTATTACCTTTCCCGTCTGTAGTTATTTGCTCCCAATACCTTGGTTCCTTTGCCAGTCTTCTCCAATAATTTTAAGCACCCTCTTGCCTACTGTCTGTATCCCTAATTGCAGTCATCCCTATAGGCAGAATCTCCTTTCTCCATTCCTGTGTTGGGTTATTTCTTAGAATACTTTCTGCTACTTTATGAATATAATATTCTGTATGATTAATGTTACTTTCCTTAAAGATCTGCATCCAAAATCACAGTCTCTCCTTGTTTCTTGAGCTTCCCCAGTTTCATCATCGTTCCTTTTCCCTTTGAATTAGGTTTCTGCTTGTGCTATGTACCGGAGCCTTAACTGTATAGCTCTGAAAGGCCCCTTCAAATCAGGTAATTCCAGTTCTCCATATTCTTTTGGAAGAATCGGTTTATCCCACTTGACTCTTGCTATCTTCCCCTCCCAGATAAAAGCCTTCGGCTCTTTATTAATTGTTATCCACAACTTCTGCTCTGGTTGATAAAAATAAAACTGACCTGTGTAGAAGTCTAAATGGACTAAAAACAGTTTTAACTGTATGTATATATATATATATATATATATATATATATATATATATATATATATATATATATATATATATATATTACTGTCCACATCCATATAACAGAACGTCCAATGTCTCAGTTTTTGTATTAACTTTTGTTTAGTCTCTTCCCACATATCCTTAGCTGCCACAAGCCAGTAGTTTTTAATCCACACTCCTAAGTACTTTATTTTATCATGTCCCCATAAATATGGATATTGTGGAACAAATTTGTGTCTGGGTACATAATTTACAGCTATTGCCTTTGTTTTAGGTTCATTAATTTTGTATCCTGAAAAGATTTGAAACTGTCTCAAAATGTTCCACAACACTGAAATGACCTTTTCTGGTTTTATCAGGTATAAAATAATGTCCTTTGCAAATAAAGCCAGCTTTTCTTGACCATCAAACCAATTATATCCTTGCATTTCTGAGTCCCTTATTTTCTTTGCCAATGGTTTTAGATATAATGCAATTAACAAAGGAGAAAGAGGACAACCCTGCCTGGTCCCGCTGCTCAAGCCGAAATTATCAGAGAGGAACCCACCAGTTTTAATTTTTGCCTCTGATCCCTCATATATCCTCCTAATCAACATTTTTTTATCAGGGAATGTAAATGCTTCCATTACCCTCCTCATAATGTCCCAGCTTACTCTGTCAAATGCTTTCTCTGTATCAAGACCCACCAACAATAGTAGTACTTTCTTACATTCTGCCTCACTCTGGTTCATAAATGTTCTGTTAATGTCAAATGTTTGCCTTCCTTTTACAAAACCACATTGGTCCATATCTATTACTTTTGCCATTCTTTTAGTCATTCTAGACATAAACACTTAATCATGGTTTATTATTGAAATGAGCCTGTATGAAGCTGGATCTGATGGGTCTTTTACCCTTTTTAGGTATTACAGCTACCCCTTTCTTCCAGGATGTTGCGACTTCTCATCCTCTTAAAATACTGTTAAACAAAACCTTCCAGATCTTTATCAGTTTTCTCCTTTCTAGCTTCTAAACCTCCACAGGAATACCATCTATTCCTGGGGACTTTCCTGTGGATTGGTTATGCATCACCATTTTTATCTCATCTCCTCCTGTCCTAACTGTTAGTAATTGAGCCTCTCCTATCTCTAACCTTGGCATGTTTAATTCTTCCATAAACATTTCCAATTTTACCTTTTCTTGACTTCTGTATTTCTCTGCTTTATACAGATTTTCATAAGAGATATCAGCCTGTCTAGCAGCCTTAATACTTTAATGCATTTAGTAGAACAGTGTACATTTTAGTTCTATTTAAAGATATCCAATGAACTTTATCTTAGGGCTAAAACCTAATGTTTCTGAAAGAATGCAAGCTGCTGTCACATCTGGGTGGGGAACAGAATTTCCACAATATTTCTAATACCTCTATAGGATCTCTTATCTTCCTTGTTGTAGGCTCCCAAAGCTTGATGACAGCCCTTTCCACTTTCTGTTGCCTGAATCATAGCCCTAAACATTTGTGTGCCCTAGAGTTATCACAACAGTTCCTTAACAGCAATATTTCTAAACGCATGCATATTATTGAGGTAATCCCTTATTTTATGTTTAGCATTATGCAGTTGCTCCTCTTCTTGTCTGTTCTTTTATCTCTCTTCCCCTCCAAGATGTGAAAACAGCTTGCATGCTTTCAGAAAGCATTGGCTTTTAGCCCTAAGAAAAAGAGCACTGTATATTTTCAAACAGAACAAACTTGTACACTGTTCTATTAAATGTGTTAAACTATTAAGGCGGCTAGGTAGGCTGATACCTCTTATTCACTTCCCATAATTTTTAACTTTTTTTCCTGCTGAACTGTTTGCCATTGTACCTTTAAATTTTGCATTTCCATCAGAAAGGAATGCCCAGAACTCTAAAGATGAATTGCTTGCACCTGCAGATTGCTCAGCTCCACGGAAATCTACTCAGCAATAAATCTTTGTAAATTTCACTGAGAACAGAATGTACAGCTGCTTTCAGCTGCAGACTTCTTGACACCCACTGAACATTTGTTAATGGAAAAAATAAGCTAATATATTTGCAGTTGTAAGAAACTTGGCATTTTACATGGCTTTCATAATTTTTGTCTTATTTTTAAAGCATCATTGCTAACAAAAAACTGTGTTTATACCCTTACCCTAAAGATATTAATCTAAAAATTTACTCTTGTAAAAATATGAGAAACTATCTTAACTCTACATATAATACATTATAATTAATGCACTTTTACACTCCCACCTCAGCCCTATCAGCCCAAGATCATGGCATATAAGCACTAAAATTGCTTTTGGGCACCCTTTATTTTCTTGTTATACTGCAACGCCCATATTTCGTACAACTAATAAAGTACTTGTTTACTTTAATATCTTTAACACATACCACAGTCACAGGAAAGACTTTACTTTATATAACATGCACTTTATACAATGAAATGTATGCAAATACCAATTCTACCAACTTGTTTTACTTACAGAAACATGTTCCTTTTTAGTATCCTCCTAAACATTAATGACATAAGGTGGGGTATATGCTCTACAGTCCACCCACAAATTTAACAAAGTCAACAAAAGTCCAGTCTTTTTCAGCTACTTTTCTTAGAAAGTCATATTTCACAAATGAGACTGGTACTTTATAATCTCCCATTTATTCACTCATTTCCATGTTGCTGGTCTTCTTCTTGTTCATCGCCATCTCCCCACACCAATTCAGGTTCAAGCCCAAAGTACACCTTATTCTTCTAGTCAACTCCTGTGTTTTACTCTGTTTCTTACTCATTTTCCTCTCTCTATGAACCCTACTGTCAGAAGAATGAGAAGCAGAATCCCTTTCTGCTTGATGCCTCACTTCTTGTTGGCTAAACATTTTTAATTCCTCCTCAGCCTGTTCAACATCCAAAATATGACTTTGATTATCTACGAAAAAATACTCAGAAGACAGCTGGATACAGCAGCTCTCCCATTTGCCTCTTGACAATTTCTGATTGCTGGGATAAATTTGATTCTCTTCTGCCTGGTATACAGTGAGTTATCTTTTTCTACAAACACTCTGCTGTCTCCAATTTTTAATATTTTGCCCTCCTACCACATATTTGTCAGGATAAACTCTTTCTGCTGGTATGATTGCATCATTACTAATAAAGGTCTTGCCTCACGGCCAGGTTTGGTGCATACAGTCGAGCTGCCCTTTCAATGAACAAATCCTGCTATAGAACTCCAGTCTGGTTGCTTATTTCTGTTCTCATAAAATGGTCTTTTCATTCCAGTTTCTCAGGTACAGCAGAAAATCTCAAGTGTTTTTTTTTCTGTATTCCCTTATCTTCTAACTCTATTTTTTTGAAACAGCTCTTCCTTAGAAGCCTCATACTCAACAGTTTATTCATTTCAACCTCTAGTTTTAACAGTTCATCTGAATAGCTAGTTAAAGCTTCTTCTATTTTTCCATCCTTTTGTTATTTGAGTTGATATATTTCTTCACTGTTTCATTTATTTTAATCACCTCTAAGAACATCTAATCTATTTTTCTTCTAAAGTACTGGAAGCCATCTCTTGAACCAAAGCTGAAGCTTGAACTACTTTTTGCTGAACTGCTGCAGAATCCTTCCCAAACGGTGTTTTCTCTTTACCTTTTCAGGTTGATTTTTTTCAGGTTTTTCCAAATTTCTTCTTTGCTGGCATCCAGGCAGTGTATTGACTACTCAGTTCTGTCTTCACACTAGGAGAGCTGAAGTTAAACTGTTGATGAGTGTGATGCCATCTTTGAATCAGCAACAAATGCACTTTCACAGTATATTTACCAGTGAAACATAAAAACTGTTAGAAGTAATTCCACAGATGTCAATGAAAGAAGTCAACATAAAAGAATTCTGGAGGGGTTCAGACACTAACCTAAAATGTAGCTATTGAAAGAAGTTTCTCTAACTGACTGGCCTAAGCAAAAGTCATCGGTAGTAAATAAATTCAATCTTTTTAGCAAGAAATACAAATATGACAAAATAATAGTTCCCAGTCAACTGAAATTATAAATAACTGACAGGATACATTAATAACTTCTGGGAACAGTAAAGTGCAATGAAAATGCAAGAGCTATAACTGCCAGGAATGCTAACTCAAATTCCTGTGGCATCTACAGTGCATGGCACAACAATCCAAAGGACGACATGCTAGCATATCTAGTTATATGCTGTTCATGAAGTCATGTGAGCATGCGTTTTGTCCTATTTAAAGAAGTAATAAACACACACACACACAAATAACAATAATTCAAACTACTTCAGTCATTTGAACACCAACATAGTCTTCTTTAAGTAATTATAGTGGTTTGAAGTACTCCTTTATGTTTTTTTTTTTTTTTTTTTGCTAATATGTGGTGGTAGTGCTCTTCATTTTGGCTGTTCTACCCATTTGTGGACTAGTGTTAATTTATTATTCTAAAATCCCTAAAATGATAAAACTGATAGACACAGCAATGGAAAGTGTGCTTAACACATTACATTCTATATTATTTAGACAGGGAGTACCTGACTGCAATCTTGCACTTTTGAAATCAAGAAATATATTGCAAGAACATTGTGTCTTGTGATTTCATAATGCAGGAATAACCTGTAAGGACTTAAGTGCTTCTCCATCTCAACTGTTCAGTGACAGAAGCAGCTGAGTACCCACTTCAACAACATTACTGATCCCTAAAAATTAATTCAGAGTGAAGGACATAATGAACAAAAATGTCAGAAACAAAAATACTACTGTGATTGAAACTGCAGAAAACAAGCAGGATTACAAGCTGGAACAGGGAAGAATACAAAAGCCACTGAGAAATTTGCTGCCTGATGCTTAAGAAATTAGCCAAGAAGCAAAATCAATAAACTAAAAGAAGAATCTAAATCAAAAGCCACATTGTACACAGACAAGATGGTAAGCTGTGTGTGTGAAGAATTATAGACATCTGTAGAAGAAAATACAATGAAGTCCAGGGAAGAAGAGCAACCAGAACTGTCACAGCCAGAACCCTAACAAGAAAAGTGAGAATGTGAGAACAGTGGTGTCACTCGTCCTATGTTATGATTCAAGACAAACAGGTGGGTTAGTCTTGTTTATATGCTTTATTATACAGAAACACATCAGGATGGACAGCAGCAACATAAAATATAAACAAACTGATTAACTGACAGACCAGTACATACATGCATGCTTACATGTCAACAGCTCTTTACAAAATGGCAGTCTGGCTCACACGTGCTAAGTATTTATACACATGTGCAAGCCCAAGGAAAGCTTCTTAAAGTTATACATACATACATACAAACATACTGAACTACATCCTACCTCTTAAGTGACTTGCCAACAATAAAATGATGTCTGAAAAGGACATGCAGTTATACAGACACTGAGAAATAAACACAACTTTCATGTCCAAAGTGCCGTGTAACTGGAACATGGTCTGGAAATACAACCTGATCTAGTGATATAGCAATTAGGACTGGGTTTAGCAACAGAGACAGTCATTGGTGAACAATCTGTTTCAGGAGTTTCAGGAATCTTCTCAGGAACAGGGATATTTGGAGGAATGTCCTCTGGAACTGGAACACTGAATAACTCACTCTGAGATCTACAGTCTTTTTCACAGGCAAGATGCTGCAATACAGGCTCGGACACCGGTACCAAATGTTTCTGATTCTGCCTAAATTCAACTCCTTGTGAAGCCACAATGTACGATCTAGGCTCTAGACCTACACTTTTCACAACTCCAATCTGATCAAAACCTTTGGACGTCTGCATCCTCAATATCCTCCCCTTCTCATAATGGATTAAGCAGCTTGCTGGACTTATCATAATAGGACTTCTAGGATAAATGTCTTTCATAAGATGAGCTCTCACTGCTTTGTTGTTCATAGCACAGGGAACCAACAGATTGCTACTGATTGGTAGTGTGGTTCTGGTATTTCTCGACTAAAGCATTTATACAGGTGAACCAAGATGTTTATCATGAGGAATATTTCTGAGATTCAGGAGATTCAGGAAAAAAAAAATTGCTATTGTCTTGTTCCAACTTCTCTAATACCTGTTTCACACTTTGAACTGCACATTCCAACAAACCATTTGACTGTGGGTACTCAGGGCTACTCATAACATGGAAAAAGTACCACTCTTCAGCAAATTTCTTGAACTGCAAGCTTGTAAACTGTATACCATTGTCAAAAATAACTTTGTGAGGACTACCATGAACTGCAAAATGGCACTTCAACTTAGTAATGACAGTAATGGATGCTAGATTAGGAAGTAGGTCAATCTCAAGCTAATTTGAATAAGAGTCTATGAACACTAAGTAATGTTCAGAATTCCACTCAAAAATGTCTATAGCTACTATCAACCAAGGCAGTTCAGGAATCTGGTTTGGCTGAAGTGGTTATTTCTGTTTATGTAGCTTATTAGTATTACATACAGAACACAATGAAAGTACTCTCTCAATATGCTTTGACATAGAAGGCCAAAATACTAGTCCTCTCTTCCTTCTTTTGGTAGAATCGGTTCCTGGGTGGTCATGGTGCAAGATGGTAATGTACTCTTGTAAGGATTTCGGAACAATCACTTTTGGACTTTTCATGATGATACCATTGTCAAACAAAATCTTATCTCTGTAAGGAAAAAATGGTTGCAGGTCATGAGGTAAACAAAATTGCTTTGACAGCCATCCTCAACTGATAAAGTGTTTGAGCATCTGAAGAATTGGATCTGAGGCTGTGTGACTTCTAAGCTCATCAAGACATGTGGAAGAAAAATTTCTCACTTTCATGACTTCAAAATTAAGTTTCTCATTTTCATGTTGTTCAGTTGTATTTCTGGGTTATCTGGATAAAGTATCAGCAAGATAAAGGAAGTTTGCCTTTTGTGTAGATGAGATTGAAATTATACTTTTGCAGTTTCAACATCATGCATTGCAATTTGGCAGGGGCTGTATGCAAAGGCTTTCTTAAATTAGTGACTAGAGCTTGGTGTCTGTTTTGATTAGAATAGGTCGGCCATAAATATAATCATGGCACTTTGAACATGCAAACAGAATTTCCAAGAGTTCTTTCTCTATGTGAGCATACTGCATCTCAGTTTGAGTTAGAGTTCTGGACTCATAGGCTGCTGGTCTACTCTCCTGAAGAATGACTACACCAAGACCAAATTTTAAAGCATCACAAGAAAGAGTTACTGGTTTATGAACATCAAAGTAGCTGAGAGCTGGTGGGCAAGCAATTCTCTGTTTCAGGACATCAAATGCTCTTTGGTGTTGTTCTAACCAGGAGCAGGATACATCTTTGATTGTCAACTCTTTGAGCAGTGCTGAAAATTGGCTAAAGTCTGGAATGAACTTGCCTAGGTAGTTAACCATGCCAAGAAAACGTATGGCCTGAACATTGTCTGGAGCCGGCATCTCAAGAACTGCTGTTTGCTTGGAAGGATCTGGTCACAAACCTGAACTGGTAAACAAATGTCCAACATAAGTAACTTCTCGTAACTTGAACTTGTACTTCTGAGGATTCAGCTTAAGGTTCACTTCACGTGCTCTAACCAGAAATTTCTTCAGGTTTCTGTCATGCTCAGCTTCAACATTACCTCCTACTAGAATACATTGACTATAACAGCACACGGATATCCAGAAAAAACTTGTTCCATTGCACGCTGGAAGACTTTACTGGTAGAATTTATCCTAAATGGCATTCTCAAAAATCTGTACCTGCCAAAAGGAGTATTGAAAGTGGTTAGCAATAAAGATTTTTGGTCAAGCAAACTCTTTACATCCAAAACAGAAAAACAGTGGCATTTACCATAACAGCAGTGACTTCTTCGACTGTACACATTGGATGATGAGGTCTTTTCAATGCTTTGTTCAAATCTCATGGAGCAGCAGCATATTCTGATATCATCTGAGCTTTTCTTATAAGCTACTACCTACCCATTCAGTTGGTTTGTCAACTGAACAAATCACAACTTGCTGCACCATTTTACCTAGCTCAGCCTTGACTCTACTCTACATAGTTACTGGAACTTTCCAGGCTGGTCTGACAACTGGGCTGACTTCAGGGTCTAACTTCATGGAGTACACAACCATGAGTTTGCCTAGCTTGTCTTCGAAAATATCAGCATAGGTAAATAAAACAGACTGGATGAAATTACAACTGTGGTCTTTTGAGCTTAAATGGCAGATTTCCTTATTAAATGAAAGTAGGCCCATTTTCAAACTGTCTTTGAGGTCTAATGATGACTGTACATGCTTTTTGAATAAGTAAAATTGCAATTCATAGCTGTTTCCCACAGAGTAACATGAAAGCACTGCTGAACCTTCAGTCTGAATTTCTTTACCACCATAAGCAACAAACTTTGCACACTTTGCCAAATCAAGCTTCTTACCAGCACATACTCTAGCAAATATTTCTGCTAATATAACATTGCACTTTGAACCTGTGTCAACTTTGACCTCTGTGGATCTTCCATTTATCCGAACAGTACAAAATACTTTATTCTTTGCCCATAAATGTACTGCACTGACTGCTTCATTAAGCACAGACACACCATCAACATGAAAAGTAGGGTCACAGCTTTCTAATTGATCAACTTGTCTCTTTGAATGTTCTGTTTTAATAAAAAGAAAATGCCTATTTTGATTTACAAAATCTTTGGAAATTATTCCACTTTTTACATCTGTGGCATTGCTGACCAAAAGCTAGGCACTTTTTTTCTTTTAGATACATGATTACAACCACAATTGTGACAGTTGACTACAAGGCTAGGTGAGGGAACATGCTTTGAGTTTGTTGACTAACCTTTGTGCTTCACTGAGACTGTGTGTGCTCTGGAATTTGCTAGAAAGCTACTGTGTTTACCAGGAACTGTTACAGGAGTCACTATTGCTGCCATGTCAGGAAGCAAAATCTTTCTCACAGCATCAACTTTAATACCACACAAGTCTGTCTTTTATCAGCTCATTCCTTAAATCACCAAATATGCATATTTTAGCCTTATTTCCTCAAGTCATTACATATGCTTCAAGTGTTTCACCAAGTTTTTGATCCCTTGCATAAAATAAGTGCCTTTCCATTGTAATATTTGTTTGGGGGTTACACATTTCTCTAAATTTACATTTTAAGCACTCAGGGCTTTCCCTTCTTTCAGCCGGTACCACTATATGACGGTTTCCCCCTCTCCTACAAACACAGCTGGTGCTTACACAAATGAACGTTCTCTTTCTATGGCTTCTGAACCATCTAAATTAAGCAGAATAAATGTCTTTGTACATGCATCTTTATCAGAAAATACAGCTTGTACGAAAATATTGTACTCCTGTTCAAACACTCTCCAATTTTCTGCAACATTATCATCAAATATAAGTGGGACTGGTCTGAGAAAGCCTTCTGCCATGCCAACAAATTACAATAAATCACAATGCAATCCTGGCCCACTTGTAAGTATATACAAGCATGTACACACACCAGTTACTTACAATAACATTTAAATGGACAATAAACTCTTCAAAATAATGTACTTTGTGAAATATGCTTTGAAATGGCTATATTTCTGATGCAAGACTGGTTCAGATGTAAGTTTGGTTTAGAAACCAAACTTGCAACCATTTTGTATACTCTGGATATCTCGAATAGCTTTAATTAATGGGAAAAAGTAGCACACAGTGAAAAAATTGCAGTCGTTTCCCTTATTTTTATATATTCGTTTCCCTTATTTTATATATTTTATGCGATTCAGACATTATTTCAAACATTTTTGTAACTATTTCAAATATTTTTATCAATATGTCGCAGTTTTGGACATTTCGTTTAACTAAAAATTAATTTTGAGCATTCTAAGTGCTTCGTTTTATATTCTTCGAGTAAGAAATCATTTAAGCAAGTTTTAGTACCTGGAATTCATTTCTGACCTGTTTTGTGAGTTGTAAGTGCAGAAGGGATGAGCCACTCCTTTATATTTCTCCAGCATTTACTGAGTGCCTCTTGGTCTTGATTCTGGATCCCATTCTGACATCATGTCACTCGTCCTATGTTATGATTCAAGACGAACAGTCGGGGTAGTTCGTTTATATGCTTTATTATATAGAAACACATCAGGATGGAGAGCAGCAACATAAAATAAAAACAAACTGATTGACAAACCATTACATACATGCATGCTTACATCTGAACAGCGCTCTACAAAATGTCAGTCTGGCTCGCACGTGCTCAGTATTTACACACGTGCAAGCCCATGGAAAGCTTCTTAAAGGTATAGATACATACTGATCTAAAAGTGGTAATCAATAACTGTGAAGACAGGTTCCTGCAGTGGTGCCTCCTTACAGTGCAATGCAACAAAAAAGTGTTCCATAAGATAGGTAAGATGCCTACGGTACTAGCAAATATTTTAGTTTTAATAATCACTGAAGAAACCAGGCAGAGATAAGGACACTCAGAGCTGAACATACTAAAGCCTTACTGTTGCATTTACTGAAAGCATTATTGATATGCATAAAATGTATCTTCATACATTCAGTTTACAATAGAACACCATCTATTTCTGGGTTCTGGGGAGTCAGTGCTAATCTTAACACTCAGCATGCATAAAGTGGTACACCTGAACTTGAAAGGGGCAACTTTCTATCACTGGATGCGCATACACACAGATAAACACACAAGCATATACAACACACACATAGACACACACACATACACACACACACACACACACACACACACACACACACACACACACACACACACACACACACACACACACACACACACACATGCACACACACACGCACATACACTCACTCTCTCTTGGTCATTTAGGATATCGGCAGTTGGGAGAGTCACCACTTCACCTGCAACACAACTCTGAAAAATGGAAAGAAACCAAAGCACCCAGCAAAAATGAATGCAGACAAGAATGACATGCAAACTCCATAAGGAAGGCATCTCATTTGAGAGACAAAGGGGAGAATCAAATACTGTAAGGCAGAAAGTTAACTGCTCCATCACTGGGCTGCCTACACAAATGACCTTATTTGATGAAAAATCTCATGACACATTTTATATATAGTTAAATTTAAGTTAAAATGTTTAATGTAATGTACTGTGTGTGTATATGTTTATATATATGTATATATGTGTGTGTGTGTGTGTGAAAAGCAACTGAGTGAGCCTCAGAGACAAGCTTCAATTTGGACCCACAAAAGAAGGTGGGACAAGTTCTACTTTCCCCATTCTTAGCACTCATTTTAAGCCAGAAGACCAGGAGGCACCTGCATAAAAGAACTAGCATAAGGAATAAAGTTAGATAAAAGGAGGGAAGCATGGAGATGGTTTCCCCATGGTCAGTGAGAATCAAGAGGATAAACATTAAGAAAAAGGGGAGAAGGAGGGTGGGAAGTTATATTGAAACAATGATCAGTAGGGCAGCTACTGTTATGGTAAGTTCTTACAGAACAGCACTATGTCTTTCCTTAGATCACTTTTGCAGTATTTCAATACTACTGAGTGATTTCCAAAGGTTTTCAATTAGAAATGGTGGATGGACCAAGAATAGAGAAGCTGTAAATCCATCAATCAATCCAGATTTCACAGATCTGGCAAATTAAGCTCTAAATCTAGAGAAGGGATCTACCCTGCAGTGTTTTGTGAAAGTGCGCAAAGTTGACCAATTGGCTGCCTCTAAAATAGCCCTGGAATCAATTCCCGTATAATAGGCCTTAACAGAAGTAGATAAGGACTTGCCATGATGGAAATAATAAAAGGATATGGACTTGAAAATCCAGCTGGCAATTGTTTTCTTGCAGAGACGATTGCCAAACTTGATTTCCTGGAAACAAACAAACAGCAGGTCATCTTCCTACCATCTTTTGCCTTCTCCAAATAGAATCTAAGTTGCCTGTTCACATTCAAAAGTACAGAACCCTAATTGTGAAGGCTAGGAAAGAAGGCAAGTAGATTAATAGTCTGGTTGAGAGACAACTCACAGATCATTTCAGGCATGAAACAAGGAATGATCCTAGGAGATACTCTATCCTTATGGAAATAAGGAAGGGAGGAGAGGTCATTACGGTTTGCAGCTCAGACACCCTTCTGGCAGAAGTTAAGGCCACTAGTAGAATGGCTTACCCAGAAGGTTTTAAAAGTGGTTGGGTATGTTTTTCCAAGACAAAGTTAAGGCCACATGGAGGTGGGATAGCTCTCCCGGGTGGGTTCAAATGGAGAACACCCTTGAGAAACTGCTTCACCTCAACTCTAGAAAGCGGGAGTGGAAAAAGGGGCATACATGCAGAAATGGCAGATAATTTTGCCTTGATAGACAATAAGTTAGAACAGCTCTTAAGAGCTCACACAAGTATGAAACTATAGTGGGATCATAGTTTGAATGAGATTCTCTATTTTTGTGACACTAGATAGAAAACACCTTCCATTTGGATACAGATATATCCGATCTTCTAGTGGTAGTTTTCCTTGCCTCCCGGAGAAAACTGGACCATGTCCTCAGAAAACTGGTGTCTGAGAGGTATTGAAATTCTATTATCCACAATGTCAGGTTCAGTGCTAGTAAGCTGGGATGAAGCATAGAACTCTCTTCTATGCCAGCCAGTCCACTCTGTGAGGTAAATTGTGATGAAGACCCCTGGCCAGATGATGAAGAAGAGGGAACCAATGCTGTCTAGGCCAAAAAAGAGTCATCAACATGATTTTCAATCTGTACCTTTGGATCTTTAATAGAACCTTCGAAATTCAAAAAGTAGGGGAAGACATAAAGGAACTTCCCCTTCCATGTAAAAGACATGAGTTTTATCCTCCAGGCACAGGGAATGGAATCCTGAAGCATAACAATCAGTGCTGCTTGTTGAGATTGGAGGCAAACAGATCTATTTGAGGAATATCCCACTTGTGGACTATATCCAGGAAGACCTCCCTATTCATGAGGCTCTTCCAGGGATCTGCTGAACAAATTCACAAAAGCACTGTCCTGATTAGGAATGGAAACTACCTGTAAGGAGGTTTGCTTTTATATCTTGGTCCCATGCCAGAAGAGCTAGTCTACATAGTTTGTAAGACCTAATCCCCCCATTTGGTTATATGCCACATGACTGTTAGGTTGTCTGTGAAAATCCTGAGAAGACCTGTAGTCCATTACTGAGTAAATACCTGCAGAGTATGAATGAGTGCCCTTATTTCTTTCATATCAATGTGCTCCTTCCTTTGTTTGGGGAGGTCTAATGACACTGAAATGCTAAGGAACCTGTCCATGCACCCCAGGCTACATCTGATGCATCAGTGAGCAGTTCTCTAATGGGAAAGGTTGGTTTGAATGGCAGTCCTGAATACAGCTGCACCTCAGAGATCCACCAATGTAACTCTCTCTTTTTAAAAAAAAGAAGTAGTGGATCTGAGTGCCCAATGCATGGCAATGTTGAGAACAGAAAGACTGTTAGTATTACTGGATCTTTCTCACATGAAGTTTGGCAAAGGTATATATAAGGATGGAAGCTGCCATGAATCCCCTGAACCCTTAGAACTTCAAACGCAGGACAAGAATGAAGAGGAAAGAGGGACTGAAAATACATGGAGAGGGTCTGCTCTTTTTTTTTATGGGAGAAAAGCTAGCATGAGAAGTGTATCCACTCTGCACACCAAAAAGAATAGATTCTATGTAGGCATTAATGTATACTTGCTTTTGATTGATCATGAAGTCCAGCTTCGGAAGAATGGAGAAAATGTTGTTCAGATGCCTTAATAGGTCTCCCTGAGAGGTTCCTGTATAAGAATGTTGTAAAAGAAAGGGAATATTTGAATTCTCTGAATCCTATAAAAAGTGATAGCTGACACTTGGTACTTTCTGAAAACCCTGGGGGTTACAGATAACTGAAAAGGTAAAACAGAGAACTAAATGTCTGATGAACAAGTTGAGAACTTGAGGAACTTCCTAAAGAAGGGTGAATGGGAATGTGAAGGTAAGAATTCTTCAGATCAAAGGATACCAAAAAAGCTTGGGATAACATTAAGGGGAAAAGAGTTTGAAGGGAATGCATTTCGGAAGACTGTACCTTCAGAAAGGTTAAGAGATGAGACAAATCCAGAATGGATCTCTAGTCTCCTCCTTTTCTGGGTACCAGGAAAAGTCTGAAATAAAAGCATTTTCCTAGATTATATTGTAGTACACATTCTATGGTACCTTGGTCTAGAGAAGACCATGCAAAACATAATTAAGAATATGCACCTGGTTGAAGGATGAGGTGGAATGCCTCAAAAATCTGGAATTTACTTTCAAGACATTTAGTAATCTTCTTGAATAATAGAAAGGACCAAACAGAAAATCCTTATTAAAAGGAAAGTTTTAATACCTACAATTTGATGTCCTCAGGTGTGGACTGGAAATGGAGGAATGCAAATATTCTGATAACAGATCCAGTAGTAGCCATCCTAAAAGAAACACATCATAGCTATATTTAATGGTATGTCTGGCCATATGTGTAGCCCAAACCATCAAAGAAATAGCATGCTGGTTAGTTTCAGAAACTTCATGGTTAATCAAAATTTTGCGCAACTCACCAAGAATACACAACAGGTATTTTGTTATTTGAGTTTGATAATGCAATGCCCTGAAGGCCAGAGAAGCAGAAGTGTAAACCTTCTTTCCATATCTGTCCATGCCCCTGCTGTCTCTGTCTGAAGACAGAACGTTGGCAGCAAGTAAATGCTTGGTATGGGAGGTCTTATCTCGAATAAATTGTAATTTCTCTACTGCACATCAGAAACTTCACTAGATTCCCATTCAAAATCCTACATTCAGTTTTGTGATGGTTTTCACAGAAGAGTTAGAATATAATGCGTCTTCATCATCTGAAGCCATTTGGCCTGGAGAATGAAAATGAAATGAATAAGCTAGACAGTGCTCATCTGAGTAAGAATCTTTTTCTTCCTCAGAAGAGACTTTATGCTGTTTCTTGGGAGAGGGAGGAAGACAGGAAGATGAGAGAAAGGAGGGATGCTTGACAGACAAAATGGCCTTGTACAAGCCTTGAGAAAGTTCCATCCTTTCTTCTTCTTGTGACGTATGGGAAGGAGAAACATTCTTTGTCTTTTGTTTTTTCTTCTTAGTGGGTGACATCTGCTTTAACGAGTCAGATCCAATCCATACCTCAGTCAAGGATCCAAGCATATCATCATAAACATCAACTCCCTTTTTCCATTGTGTACACGGTGTTGGGGCATTGTGTTAACTTTTGCCATCTCTTTCTATCCAATGCCACTCTCCTGCCTTCTTCCACACTTATGCCTGACTGTTGCAGGTCTTTTTTCACACAGTTCATCCACCTCTTTGCTGGATGCCCTCATTTCCTCTTGCCTTCTTCCTGACTGTCCCAAATCATGTTCACCACATTGTTTTCTGCTTTTCTGCACATGTGCCAGAACCACCGTAATCTGTTGTCTTTGACCTTTTCTGCAAATGGAGTTACCCTGGCTTCTGGTCTTATGTCCTCATTTCTTCATCTGTCCTACAGTGTGCATCCTACCACCCATCTCAGGCACTTCATCTCCATCACCTCTAGCTTCCTCAACTGTTCTGTCTTTATTGCCCTGGTTTTTGTATCATACTGTTGTACTGGTCACACCACTGTTTTGTATGCCTTACTTTTCAGATTCTTTGGCATTTGTCTGTCACATACTACAGCTGACACTCTGTGCCAGTTGGCTGCAACTGCTTTGATTCTATCTCTTTTTCTTTGTCTATCTCCTAGTCTCTCTGTTTTTCTTTTGGTCTGTTCTTGTTTGCTAGGAAGGTGGCTGTGGAAGAAGTAGAAAGTAATGCAGACCCTGTCTTTGGAGACAGAAGACCCTTGACAATGAGTTTCACTCTCCTGATCTGGATAGCCCTAGCACAAAATGAAGCACAGGACTGACAATAAGTGCCCAGCAGCACCCAAACAGCAAACAAAAAGTGAATGTGGATACTGTGGGGGAGCTTGTTTTCACATCCGGTGCACTTTTTAAAACCCTGACCATCTGCCATAACTGAAAACTATGCACAAACTAACACACACACACACAGACACACACACACATGCTAAGCAGAACATCACCATAACACATTATCCTAAAAACTAAGATTCACTATAAGGCTCTATAGAAATATCATAAAAATGAAAGCAGTAGCATATGCTACTATACAACCTTAATATCTAAACAAACTATGTTTGTGTTTAAACTGAACCTGTACCTGGGGAAAGTGTATAATCAGAGCTACTACTTGCTGCATGTTTTTAATGTTTACGTTGCACACAAACATTGCAGAAGCGCTTTTATGTCCTGAATAACTTGTGCTAGCTATACCTGAATTGCTTGTGCTGACAATTTCCAGTTATACAATTGTGAACAACTGATTTAGTTTTTCTGGTATAGGTTTAAAATCTGGCA
Organism: Protopterus annectens; assembly: GCF_019279795.1. Classification (NCBI taxonomy): domain Eukaryota; kingdom Metazoa; phylum Chordata; order Ceratodontiformes; family Protopteridae; genus Protopterus; species Protopterus annectens. The sequence continues at coordinate 162,017,854 of NC_056737.1, forward strand.
AGTGTTTGTTATTTACTGCATTGCTCTCTTGCTTAGGTTTCTTAGCTATAAATCCTAGTCCATTCTGAAGTGTGCTACTTTACCCCGCAAAACCTTTTCTGAATGTACTACTATAAAATAACTGCCTGTTGCTGCCTTAACGCTTATGCTAGAATCTCTGCTTTTCTCTTTTCCTAGTTGAACTTCACATTTACCTACACTAGCATACTGCAGCTCGTGCACAACGGTGTCTAAAGGATTGCAACTGGCCACCACAACAAAAACTGTTTCTCTCAGCAATTAATCAGAGTAGATTACAAATATAAAAAGCATTTGTTAAGCTTTCTCTTACAGTGCTGTGTAATTAAGCAAGTCACCATTTTGGTCAGCCACAGGGCTCTTATCTACTTGAGTGTTTGCCTCCTTCCCCTGAAACTAAAGAACACTGACTCTTACATTTGTCTCTCTGACCATAATTTTACAGGTATACCTTGTACTATCTTGTACCTATTGGCTTTCTAACACTAAGACATAGATTCCTGTTGAAAGTTTTGCCTACTTGTCTGACATTTGAACAAGCAACCCTTGTAAAAATCCTCAAAATTGTATACTGTTAGCCTCCCTTTCCTGTTAAACATAAGTAACATTAAAGTGCTGAGTGTAAGTAACATTAAAGTGCTGAGTGCAGATTTTAGGCCCTTACATTCAACTTACTTCTGGTGTGGTGTCTTGAGTCAATCAAGGTATCCCTCTAACCACTCCTACTGCCTTCTCTTTTCCCCCACCCACCTCTTTCCTCAAACAGGTTAAACTGCGACAACTTAGTACAGGCATTGATTCATCCCTGCTCCGTTTGCAATCGCTTCGCTCGGGCTTGCTTTGCACCCTGCCCTGCTCCCAAATACCTACCGCCCCTGGTGCTGCTACATTTACTGGTACTAGACCACACCCCACTTTTTTAAATGAATCAGTAACAACCTGTCACTCAAAAGCACCACCCTCAACCTGATACCACCAGTCCTCTAACTCTACTATTCCTTTTGCCTAAGTTTCAGGTCTCATTCAGTAGGTATGCTATCACCCAAAATAGTCTTATTAACTCTATTCCGACTCCTGTTACTCATCCCATACCTCCTAACCACCTATGAATGTCAGGGTCACCCAGGTTTCCACAACCCTAAATTCCAAACATCCATCCCATCTACAACAGATAATAATACACCCTTACTCACTTCCCTCATGCTTACCTCCTTAACCCCAAAATACTACCATCTTACTAGACCTAGTTACATTAGTCCTAAAACTAGACACTATTACAAAACTTTATTCAAAATCTTAAAACTCATACTCAGGATACACTACAACCTCACAAAGGATGGCGACATCCACCCAAATCCTGGTCCATCCCCACCTGTTGACCCTAATCCCCCTACTATATCCCCTACCACCATAGCTCTAACAAATAGGCCTCCTAACTCACTGCTGGACTGCCATCTAAACATTAGGAGCATAAATAACAAAACTCAGCACCTGTATGCCCCTCTTAGCTGTTCATTCCCCAAATATATTATGCCTAACAGAAACGTGGCTAAAGCCTGCCACCAAGGACCATGAGATTCTGTCACCAGGGTACAATATGTTTTGACTAGACCATACCACCAGAAAGGGTGGTGGGGTAGCCATACTTTACAAGTCTACCCTATCTGTCAGCACAGACACCCAACAACCACCCCAGTTCAATAATGCTGAAATTCTTATATCAAAACTACAAATTAAAAAAACAAAAATGTAAACATTGTCTGTGTCTACATTCCCCCACGGAGGAACACAGAAACCTTAGAAGACTTCTTATATTGGTTATCCAATAACTACCCCCAAGAAACAATTGTTCTTGGGTATTTCATCATTGACTGGAACACCTGCTCTTGTGAAACCCCCACAACCCACATAAACCTCTATGGATTTACTCAAATCATAACCTCCCCCACCAGGACAGGAAAACCCAATAACAAGGAAAGTACCCTAGACTGGATACTCATCAATACCCATCTTTAATCCTATAAATCAGGCACTTTGCCTGATGACCTAAGTGACCACTGTCTCACCTATGTAATCAAGCTCAAAGTAGACAGCTACTACCAACCCACCTACAGAACATTAAGAAACAACAAGAATTTTATTCTCACCGAGTTTCAAAATGAACTTAAGGCATGCAACTGGTCAGTACTAAAAAGTCTCCCCCTAGATGAAGCAGTAGCATACTTTAACTCCCATGCTCCCAGCCGCTCTATTAGAATCAAAGTTAATACTGCATCATGGCTTTCTAAAGATACCAAAACCAAAATTTCACTCAGAAACAAAGCATGAGCCACCGACCGAAAAACAAAAGTCTCACTTGATCAACTAAGATTCAGACAGCTAAAGAATGACACCAAAAAATCCATAACCTTAGACAAAAAGAACCACTACTACCATCTACTGCAAAAACACCAAAACAAACTTCAAAAGTTCTGGGGAGGAATAAACAAACTACTCCACCCAGGCCAAACTTCCACTCCACCCCCCTCAGCTTCCCAACAAAAATCCCCAGTAGACATTGCTAATAACTTCAACAGCTTCTTCACAGAGACTATCCAGTCTCCAGCCAGCCAACCCTCTCCCAATTGCTCTAATTCTAATGCAGCCACACCCAGTACCCAAACATACTTTACCTTCCAACCTATTCCTACTCAACTTATTCATGCTCTACTTAAGAAACTAAGACCCACCACCCTGGCTGCCGACCTCCTCCCAGCTGACTATCTGCAAAAGGCTGCTGACACCATAGCATACCCCATCTCAATCTTGATCAACAGAGCTATATCTGAAGCTACTGTACCCATTATATGGAAAATCTCCCATGTCATACCTCTCCATAAAGGAGGCAGTTCCACTGAATTGTCAAACTTTAGACCCATAGCTACTCTGACACCTCTAGCTAAAATTATGGAGAAGTGTGTACACATACAGCTCATGCACTACCTCACAAAGAACAAGCTGTTGTCCAACTTTCAGCATGGCTTTAAGCCACACCACAGTACTACTTCTGCCCTCCTCTCTTTCTCTAACATCATTAACCACAACCACAATAATAACAACCTATCCTCAGCATTCTTTTTAGATCTATCCAAGGCTTTTGACATGGTTGACGACAAAATGCTTATAAATATCTTATAAACAACCATGCACTCCAATGGTTTCAAACCTACCTGCAGGGCAGGCAACAGGTAGTCCTATGGCAGGACAAGCAATCATTTCACCTATCCATCACATTAGGATTCCCCCAGGGCTCGATACTAGGACCCCTTCTTTTCTCCATCTTTATCAACGACCTTCATTCAGTCATCCCAGATGCTCCACCTTGATTTGTTCTGACACCTGACCAGCAACTTTATTCACATTAACCCAAAATACCTTCAGTACAGTGGAAAAATGGCTTTCCAATCAACATCTAATACTAAACCCAACAAAACTAAGCTGCTCCTCTTCTCCCCCACGCTCAGGACCCCCCCCCCCTGCCCTCTTTCAACATGACTGCTAACAATGGCACTATCATCTCCCCAGAAGCCCAAACTAAACTACTGGGTGTCATAGTTGATAACAACCTGAAGTTTGATGCGCATATCGATCAAACTATCAAAACCATTAATAAAAAACTTGGCTCTCTTTACAGAATCAAACCTTTCCTTACCCCACTTGCTAGAACTGCAATAGCCCATTCCCATCTACTATCAACTCTTCTCTACGCCTCACCTCTATTCTCCAACTTAAACAAAACAGATCTTAATAAACTATCATCCTGCTATAACCACATTGCCAGATTTGCTACTGGCACAGCCTACCGGACACACCACTGTCACAACATAAACTGCCTAGGATGGCTTGAACTGCCTAGCCTACTGCAGTTCAACCAGCTAATAGTGACACATAAAGTCCTTTACCAACCAGAAAATATACCTGCACTAAAAAATATTATCAGCCACTACACCAGCACCCAGTCACTGTGATCATCCACCAGACTCCTAGTCCAAACATACAAATCCAACTACTCAGCTGGGGACTCTCTGTTTGCCAACTCTGTTGGAAAAACATGGAACAGACTCCCATCTGACTTGACCCTAGAATCCTCACTAACTTAATTCAAAAACAAACTCAAGAAATACTTCAAAACTCATTGGTTATGTCCTTGCACTAACCCCAACTAGTGACCTCTCTATTACTTAGGTGCCTTACCTTCAGCTACTTCTAACTTTTTTCTACCACACCTTTTCAGGAAGGGTCAATTGTATAACTGCTGCTCGATGTGTCTTAAACCTGAATGTAATGTTATGTATACATAACTTTGAAAATAATGTTATGTTTTGTAAAGTGTTTTATAATAAGTTAGTACTATATGTGCTAAATGCTGGTATTGCTTATGACTGCAATCTGCTTGAAACTAGCATTTACTAAATGTTCAATGTGTATTATTATCTTGGAGCTTTTCTCCCCGGGCCTCTGCTGAAAATGGACATATATCCAGTCAGACTATCCCGGTCAACAAATGTAAAAATAAAAAATAAATAAATAAATATCTAACTAACCTTAACTTTAATGCTTAAATGCTAAACTACATTATACACTCAAAAACTGGAGAATAAAATTCTCCTGGTAGAGGGAGGAGTGAGCTGTTGTGAGCAATATCACAAAAAAGAATACAACAGTGGCGAGCCCTCACAAGCATGAACAAATTCTTAAGGTGGCAAACAAGATCTAGGATACTGAGGTGGCGTAAAGGGAATTATGGGAAGGGGAGGTGTCAGAGCACTGGAACTAAAGCGCATCTGAGCCAAGGTTGGATCAGATCGGATCAGACAACCCATAACTGAAATGGATGAAAATAGACAACACTGAATTTACAAGTTACTTATGTCTAAAAGTGATGTTTTCAATCATTTGAATTATTCATATGGAAGAGCATACTACTGTGAACTGTCATTCAGAAATTCAACAGAGCCGTTCCAGCATCCTTGTACCTAAAAGTACAGCCCAAGTAAAGTTTAGAACTGAAAATCCAGAATTTTTGTTCAAACTGTTTCGGATCTATAATTCTACTGACAGTTACAATCAACTGGCCTCTGTAATTAACATAACATGTGGACTGCTTTATTGTATTAAATTAATTTTCTGAAGGACCTGCTTTATTTATTTATTTATTTGTGTATTTGTCAACCAGGGTAGAAGACCGATCCAAGTGGATCATTTTCAGGCTTGGCCCTGAGTTTGCAACCACATATTAAAAAGGGTACACAACAATACAAGAAGTTGGTTACACAATAATTCATATTATGAAAACAGTAATATAATTAAAGATATAAAAACAGTTGAAGGATTAATCAGTGCAAAGTTGGCAATAGGTTGCTAAACTTCTTAAAGTACAAGTACATGAACTAGTAAAGGCATTTATACTGTGTACTGTATAATGTACAACACAATGAACCCTAGTTAAAAAAATATTTTGTACTACATATTGAACGTAAACTAAAACTATGAACACTAGTAAAAACAAACTATTTTACTTGGAGACAGTTACATTGGGAAAATAAGTGCAGTAGAGGAAAACTTCCCATGTGTAATGCTGAGAAGGAAAGTGTAAATGTGGTGAGGCTTGGGGGGGGGTCTTAAATTCCGTGAAGAAAGTTTTAGGAACTGAACTGAGTCTCAGAAGTGGATGGAGAAAGTGGCGAAATGGGGAGGTATATGAAAAGGGTTTTGTGGGGGGGGGACAGTAAATTTGTTTCAGTTGTATTTGTTAGGAGTATCCCACGTATAACAGAAATGCCTGAGCTTGGCTGGATCATGGAGGGTGGTGTGTGTGTGTGTGTGTGTGTGTGTGTGTGTGTGTGTGTGTGTGTTTATATGTAAGAAATTACAGACAGAGAAGTTGTGTTGTATCACTAATGCACTGGGATGTGCGTCCATTGCAGCAGGTTCAGTATTTTAATGAGGGAAGTTGACCTAAAAAAGCTAGTAGCAGTAAGAGTGCAGAAAGTGTTGTTGAATGGTGTTATGAAATAGATTAGGTGACGGTGTTAAATTTTGATCGATCAAGTGCAAAGGTTTTTTATTTTTTTACAATTTCGTTTTGCTTTAATTATGCCCTCAACTTGTAAAATGCCCTTTTTTATTCTACATGTGTAGTTTTTACTTTAGTTACTTCAGTGGATCTATATTTACTAAGTTTAGTAAACTGGTGTTTCTGTTTACTGCATGCTGAGCAACTGTTCCGTTACTTACTGATTCCACGACATTCAGCACCATCTCAATGCATGACTGGTGCCTGCTGGTTGTTAGTGCATGGTAAATGGCATCTGATCAGGGATATGCACTTGGCTTCACCATGCCAGTGACAATAGCCTCTACTGCACATGCAGAGAAACACACACACACAGACAGCAGCCTGTTAGTGATGTAGTTATGCATGTCAAGCTGCCATAGAAGTAGGGCTATAATAAACAGAATTGCAAAAAAAAAAAAAAATATATATATATATATATATATATATATATATATACATGGGTTCCGTTCAGAAGCTTGAAATGCTGATATCTCGAATTTCAGTATTTCAAGCCCAAGAAGCCGAATCCACATAATAGCGAAAGTTTAGAAGTGTGAAATTCAAAGCCTCGAATACCGGAGGTTTTGAATTTCACGCTTCTAAAGTTCCGCTATGGTTATGTATTCAGGTAAGTGTGTGTGTGTGTTAAGGGGTTTGGGTAGGGGCTGTGGTGTGTGTCAGTATGTTTTGTTGCTGTGATGTGTGTGTGTGAAGAGAAAGTAGCTTGTGTGGTGGTGTTTTGTGTGTGTTTGTATGTAGTGCGACCTCGGAGTGCGAATATTTAAGTAGACGGGGTGCAGGGGACTTGCCCCCCCTGCTTACATGTAGTAGAGTGATTGTGTGTGTTTGTGTGGTGGATGGTGTATGTGTGTGTGTGTGTGTGTGTGTGTAGTAAAACCGCGAAATTCAAAACTTCTGGTATTCGAGGTTTTGAATTTCACAGTTTTTAGTTTTCGTTGTTTTATGGATTCCACTTCTTGGGCTCAAGATACTGAAATTTGAGATTTCAGTATTTCGAGCTTCTGAAGTGAATCCATATATATATATATATATATATATATATATATATATATATATATATATATATATATATATATATATATATATACATATAGTAGTTACGTATTATCGCAACTGGATTCCGAAGTGATGGCCCAATGAGTTTTTGTGGTTTGGCAGGGGTTGGAAAAGCTACTAAGTAGCTATGTGTGACATTGGGTGATCACCCAGGAGCAGTAGTAAGCCCCAAGTACCTCTTCCAGCTGGACGTCTTTCAGTGATGAACTTCATTTTAAAGACCGTGGACCCGACTGTGACAAACATAACACAGCAAAACAACGCACATCGAAGAGTAATTACTCCAAATCCCTATGACAGAACTACTTAAGTATATGTAAAAACTGTGCAAATTATGTCTTTATGAAATTATTACAACTGTGTTTCTTTGTGCTTTAACAAAAAGTGGATGCAGAAAAGACATTTGCCCACTATTAGGATTGAAATACCGTAGCAAGTTAAGAACCCGTATTTCAGTCCTGAGTGACTTCAATGCACTTTTCTCAAACTATCCTTCACCTGCCCCTAATTCTGGATGTAACAGGGTGAGTTACGCTGCCAGGCCTTTGGCAAAATTAGCTTAATACTGTCAGAAAAAGAAGTCTACAAAGAGTCCAATGGCAATATTTGAGTCACACCACCATTTGCCAACAATTAGGACTGAAATACAGTACCAAGTTAAGAACCCGTGTTTCAGTCCTGGGTGACTTTCAGTAGTGGGGCATCAGGTAAACATTCCTTAATGTGTTTTTGTAAAAAATAAAAAAAAAATATTACTGCTCCAAGTACATCAATAAATGCATACTCCTCAAGGTGATAAAAAACTTAAGAGATCTGCAATCTGGTTGCGATAATAAGTATCATACATCTTTTCTGAATAGGAAAGTTTTCTGTCCCTGGTTTTATAGGTTCATAGATTCATAGGTATGAACTAGGCTAATGACCACAAGGGCCTTTTTAGGCTAACCATCCATCCCAAATCTTTGACAACTTCTGGTACTCATGGTAAGTGTAAGCAGTGGTTTAAAAGATGAAACATTTACAAACAGGGGCCTGGGACATGAACGATTTACAGGCTGCCTGTATCCATTACAGACACAACTGCAAAACCAGGGATGAATTTTCTGTTTCCCATTCAATTATCTGAGTTATACTTGAAATGTGTTAGAGAGGAACTCTGCTTCACATGGATTGGAAGCCTGTCCAGTGAAGCGGTAGTCCCTGGGATATATACCTGACACTCCAGCAGGTCCTATTTATATCATAGGCAAGGTTTAAGTATTTACAATGGTAATTCTAGTGCTGTTTGTTTTGTGGATGTGCAGCAGGTCCATCAGGGCAGGATATGACAATGCCTTGTATGCCATGCATAGATCTCCCCTCAATAGCCTGTAAGAGACAGAATACAGGGATAGGGATTTGAAGCAGTTTGCACAGGACATGCTACTTACCCCCTGTATTCTTTTAGTGTCAAACCTCTGTGGACATTCCAATTGTTACATATGCCTGGTTAGGTACATACCAAAGGGAAAACTGTACTCAATGATAAGTCCGATGAATTCTGAATACTGTGGTACAATGACCTCCTTACACCTAGATGCCATACCTTTGTTTATAAGTTGCACAACACAGAATAATTTCCGCACTACTGCAGACAAGTGATGGCCAAAGGCTAGATTACTGTTTGTGTGTGTCCCAAAGTCCCTGACTACTGGGTAAACTCTTAGGGGTGTGTTGTAAATATGATAACTGCGACATCCCCTCTCTGGATCAGTAATCAAGGAGCCCAAATCCTTACCACTGACACTGGTGAGGGACATTCACTTTGAAAAAAGATAGATACACACAGTATTTCCAGACACAGCTCTCTGCACCAAGCACAATTTCCCTCAACAGCACACAGGAAACATACTCAGTCTGGGGTCTTGGTTTCCCTCTCTCTCTCCAGGCCCCCAATAAGACTCCCCACTGGCACAGCTATAGAGTTGAGTCCTCAGCTGAGTTTCCCAGGCCAAGTCCTCCACCACTCTCTCTGTGAAACCAGTGCTCTGTGTCCCTGGACACACACGCACACACACACACACACACACACACACACACACACACACACACACACACACACATACACACCTGGGAAAGGCTGGCACAGATTTACTAGCTATGCCCTTCTGCCCAGACTGTAAGGTAGATACTGCCACTAGGAGACTTCAAAGCCAACTATTCTAAGGCTCTTACAACAGTACCCAATTATATTGACTGAAAGTAATACTAATACAAATGGTAGTGTTTGAACAATGCAGTAAGGCTTTCACGAGTGGCCACAATGTCACCAAATAAATATAAGTACTCTCAAATGTTAAAATATCCTCTAAAAGGCCAGCCACAATGAAAAGTTTAAATATATTTAATAATAAATAATAAAAGAACATGAAAATACTAAATATTTATTTAGAATAAACACCAGAGTTTCAAACACAGGAAATATTAAAATAATACAGATGAACAGATTCATACAGATACAGAAAAACAGTACTTAACTAATCTCACTATATTTTCCTGACTGATCTAAAGAATTACTATTCTCTGGTTACTTACTAAAGCAAGGCAAGATGAAGTAGATGAGAGACCCTCCTACATCAGGGTCCAAGAATAAAAAACTGCTCTGAGACTTCTGTCACATCTAGTATTAAATCTTCATTTCAGTGCTGGATTACAGAGTGACATCACATACATCAGATCATCTGACTTCTGGTTCCCACACTACCCCTCCTTTACTAGAAACTGAACAAGAATCTCACACATATGTGTTGCCATACACACAGATAGAGCTTTGCTAAGATGTGTTACAGCATCTTGAAGCCATAAAACCGTTTCAACACTTCCACCATTCCAGGGTAGCAATTAGTTCACTGCTAAAGACAATACAGCAGGATTCCTAGTCCTTGTTTTCACAAACATTTTGTTTCTGGCTGCAATAAGAACTGTAAGGTACAGTCTTTAAGGCCTAAACCAGGTAATTTAATTTCAAACTATTTTTTAAAGTTAGCTGGACTGAGATTAACCTCTTCTCTTCCAGTATTCTCTGTTACAATATATTAATTTCAATAGTTACAATACAGTCTGACATGCAGGTGCATTTATTTTCTGTCCAGCAGGACCCACTGTTGGTACATTTTTTTAACACAAGCAAATTTACAAATACATCTTTTCTTTCACTTTTAACTTCTCTACTGTCTCCTGCAAGCCTTAGTGGTGTGTATGAGCCATTATTTCAGTGGTTTTACTGTAAGGTTTTGGATACTTTAGAAAATTAAGATGAAAGAATCATGTAAAGGCCTTGGAACAGGAATGCTAGTGAAGGTGTCCACGTAGTTTCCCTACTAGTGTTTTCCTCTCTCTCTAACTGATTCTGTAGCACTAAGAAATCCACTATGATGAGTGAACAGCTCATTGAATAAAAATTCTAACTACATGGACAGTGCCTTTCAAGTAAAATCAGATTTCCCTACCAGTGTTTTCCTCTCTCTCTCTCTCTCTCTCTAACTGATTCTGCAGCACTAAGAAATCCACTACGACGAGTGAACAACTCATTGAATAAAACTTCTAATTGCATGGAGAGTGCCTTTCAAGTAAAATCAGAGTAGGTTCCAAGCTAAAGTAGCCGTACCACTTAGTTCTAGTATTAGACTGTTTACCTATCGGAGGCTGGCGTGCACACTACCTGAGGCAAACTTTACTCCTTGTTTCTCACCTGTGCTATCCTAGTCCTGTTTCACTCCATAGACCTGCTTAATACTTTTATTAAAGTACTGCTTTTTATATAATATTTCTTTTAACTCAGTTACTGCAAGCATTATCTATCCATAATATTACTGATTGTTCCTTTTGCAGAAGTCTGACCATACTCACTGCTTTTTTCTAGCTCCTTGTGTCATGGCTCGTTTTCTTTGAATAACCATGTTATTTTCGTCATTGAGCTCTGGCACCAATTGTGTCTATCTATGCTATTTGCTTCCCTCTGATTTGTTGTTACCCCTCCCCCTTAAACAATCACTGTCCTATCCAAGTCTACTTATCCACCTGGATTACACGCGTGACATCTTTTAAACTTATTTGCCAAGCAATAGTTTCCTTCTTCTGTAGTGGTGTGCTTGCCAAATAAGTGTTTGCTTTTTATTACAGCTGCAACTTGCATATTGTTGTAGGGAGTTGCTATGTTCTTGGATCAAACTGATAAATCAATGCTGATATCACTGCAGTGGCATGAGCAAGCAAGACAGTTGTCCTACTGTACTGTAGCTGGTCCATGCGCAGATTCTACCTACTTACCATTTGGCATGGACTAATCTATTTAACTGGATGGAGTGTTCATAATACTAGAACTGTTGACATTTCAGTGATACATTTTTTAATGTACAGTGGATATAAAAAGTATACACACCCATTAAAATGCCAGATTTTTGTGATATAAAAAAATGAGACCACAGGGGTGAAGCCTAGATGGCCAACCGAGAGCAGTGAATTTTGAGAGCTCCAAAAACTATTTTAATAATATAGGAACATTTTTATTACTTTCAAGTTTAAAATGTCAGAAATCTATAGATAAACTACTAAACTACATAAATATCAATTTTGGTGGAGATATACAAAAATTTTCCTGTCAAGTAACTTGGAGATATACTGAGTCACTGAATATGAACAACTCAAGGAATTCTCACCCAGATGCTGCTTTGAAAAAAGAACTGCAATCGATTACATCTACCTTACAGGAACTATCTCTGAAGATGGATGACTTTAAAAATGACTTAGAAGACCTCAAATTAAATTCTCAAAAACAGACTTATATGCTAAAGGAACTATTACAGCAACACCATACAAAAATAACAAATATAGAGACTTCTCTAATTGACATTGAAGGGAGACTCAAAGAGGAAGAATTCCAAAAAGAATTTCTGCTTAAACAGAATACATGGCTGGTTAACAAAATAGATGACTTAGAAAACAGGGAAAGGAGAAACAACATAAGGATCTTTAGTCTGCCTGAAAACACTGAAGGTGAAGACATTATTTCATTCTTAACAACCTGGATTCATGAATTTTTAGACTTGAAAGAGGGACTTTCATTTGGAATTGAAAGGGCACATAGAGCACTGAGGAAACCTGCTTCTAACTCAACAAATACTACACCTAGATCCACAGTTATAAATTTTCTTTCATTTCTGGACAAGGAATTAATATTAAAATCTGCTTGCAGAAAATCACGCTTAAAATACAATCAAAGCCTGATAAGGTTTGACAATGATTATTCTTCCAGAATACTACAACACAGGAAAAAATCTGGCCAATAATAAAACTGTTCAAACAAAACAACATTAAAGCATATCTGGCCTTTCCAGCCAAGATAAAAATACGTTTTGCCAATGAGATGAGAACCTTTAATGACTTAGAAGAAGCTACTATATTCATCAAAAACAACAACATAGTGTCTATCCCAGAAGAAATGGAATGGATGGCCCCTACTCTTAAAAGAATAAAAGAAACAAATCCTTGGACTGATGTTAGAAAGAAGAACTAAAAACTGATTCCAAGACAGCTGTCCCAAAAAAATATCTCTTACAACTACATCTCTCAAAGTATCAACTGATATGGTACAGTATTTGTCATCTGTTTTTATTTAATAAAAAAGGAAGGATTCTTAAACAACTGAGAAACATTAATGATTTATTCAGAATGCTCAAAGAGTTCAATAATTCTTCACAAACAAAGGTAGGTCAAGATGGGTTACTATTTACATTATATATAAGCCAAACAAAACAACATATAATACAATGAATACTTATCTTGTTCATTTTTCATTTATTTTACTTATAATAATTTAAGCAATTAATTAATTAATTCAACAAGGTACCATTTATAAGAATTCAGACTCAAATGTAACAAATTAACATTTACAATTAACAATTAGCAGTAACAGTAGAGTGTTTTGAAAAAAAATGCTGTCATGGAGACTAATGCCTTTTTCAGTTAAAGTATGACTTAGAAATGTCATGTATATCCTGGTTAAATAACAGTAGCAAGCTCTTAGTACAAATGTCATCATTATTCTGTCTAAATATAGTTAATATCAATTATGGCAGGTATCACAGCTACGAGTGCTGTTTGATCAATCCTGATATGGTATGCATGGGTGGAGCTGTGTCTGGCAGCTAGTACAAATGTCATTATTATTCTGTCTAAACATAATTAACATCAATTATGGCAGGTATCATAGCTTCAAGTGCTGTTTGATTAAGCTTGACATGGTGTATATGGATGCAGCTGTGTCTGGCAGCTGTTATATGTTGCCATTTCCATCTCCGAGAAGCTGTCGGTTGTGGCTTGTGATCAGGTTTACTGATGCTTGTGTATTAGGAAGAGACATTTGGTGTTTTAGCCTGAATCCAGGGGAATGGGGTGGATAGAACTGTGATTTGGGATATTTTAGCAGAGAATGGTTTGTTTGTACATCTGCTGAGTGAGAGGTGGGAGGGCTGGAGGAGTGTGTTGTCTCTTGTTGTGGCGGCTTGTTGGGAGGTTTTTTTTTTTTTTTTTTTTGATCTGTTTGCTCTCTGTTTTTTTCCTGGCTGCTGCCTCACTGAAAGGGAAGGAATTTAGGCTTGAAGTTGCAGTGAAGTGAAGCTTTGCTTCAGGAGCATTGTGAGCCTCTGGTATGCAGTACACAGACACACTAACAGAAACAGACGCTCCCAGGGTGCTATGGTAACGGAGACAGAGTGACGATAATGCTTAACAGCTCTGAAGAGCCTCTGAGATGATTCTTGGCAATGAAGTTTTTGGTTTTAAAAAAATATATATAATAAAAGGGCTGTTTTAAACCACATGTACACATATCAATGGTCTCCCAACACTTCGTTTAGCTCATTAAGTTGATTCTTGATAAAAAAAAAAAAAATAATAATAATAATAATAAGTGCAATTTTATATTTAAAATATATTTTGGTCCAAACACATTAAGGACTTACATAAGAGTGGAAGTCTGAGTTACTGTTAAAGACTAAGAGCACTTGGTGTTGTGCAGTACCCTTTGCAATGGTCTGGAAGATGAGTTGCTCGGACATGTTAGGCATATGGGGATAGCTGATTCTAGGGATGTTTGGGGTTGCCGAGAAGTGCTAGAGAGTCATCAGATTTCCTTCGGGAAAATATCTGTGAGAATGGAAGATGTGTTGAGTGGTTCACTGGCAGACTGGCCACTGCATTGAACAGGCTGGTAAAATGGAACAGGACAAATATTGGTTTGGATATTTTAAGAACAGCCTGGAAACATACCACATGAATTAGTGAATGGTATTCTGGCAAAACTGGATGGGCGTTGTTGCCTGTACTTGAAGTATTGATATGTGTGTATATAAGGATGGAAATATACTTATAACAAATACGAAACTACAAGGACCTCATAATTTAAAGTCTATGGACTGTATAAACATGCTTGGAAGGAGCTAATAATAAGTATAAACATTACAGCTTGTGGTCCCTCAAATAACTAAGCAACAGCCAAAAAAAAACACACACAATGGTTATGAAATGTATGATTTTAATAAATCTAGACATAAAATATAAAATTGTCATATAAGATGAAGCAGTCTGCTGAATTTAGATATTAAAGACAGGATTTAATAACATGGGCTTGTGCATAACAACACTACTGTCTTAACTTGTCATAAATGACATACACTACATTGAACATCAAGGGGAAGCATGGTGATTTTCTTATATAAGTAAATATGCATAACAAGTCATGTAATTGCTTTAACTTGAATTGTAGTTTTTGTAACCCATCTTGACCATATATAATACTTAAGCGGTTACCAAGATAACTAATGCTTTATAAATGACAACAAACTGACAAAGTTGTTCAGGAGAAACAACAGAAGCCTGAACTTGAAATGTCACAGAATGTAACAATCATATTCTGAACAAATAGTATAAAATTGACAATAGACACTCAGTTTAATAACATGGGCTTGAGTATAACACCACTGTTTTAACTTGTCATAAATGACATACACTATATTGAATATCAAGGGGAAGCATGATGATTTTCTCATATAAATAAATGTGCATAACAAGTCATATAATTGCTTTAACTTGAATTGTGGTTTTGTAACCCATCTTGACCATATATAATACTTAAGCTGTTACCAAGGTAACTAATGTTTTATACATGACATCAAACTGACAAAGCCTGAACTAAGAATGTCACAGAATGTAACAATCGCATTCTGAACAAATAGAATTAAATTGACAATAATCACTCATTTAACCTTTGCTGATTATACAAAATAGAATGTTGCCATTTAAATCTAAAAACGTTCAGTATATGCCATAAAATGGCAATTTATGAATATGGAAACGGAACTTGTAATCATTAATCACAATAAGTGAATTTCTTGTTTTTAACCTATAATTTCACTCATTTTACAATAAGAAATGACTGATATGAAAACTTATGTATTATCGCAACCAGATTTTTGAAGGCACCAAAGTCGTCATATTACTGCAAAAACATGAATGTCACCATTGAAACGGGTGTATAAAGAAGTAGTATTGTGTCACTGACATCGGGTATGAGGCAGCAGGAAGAATAATGGTGAAATTTCAGACTCGTCTGTGGCGCGCTTCATGTATGAGGTCCCCATTTGCACTTTACTCTTTATTTCGCTCAGTCACTGTCTCCAGAGCTATCGCCCTACTACCTCATTTTCATTTGTCTTTGGAACATCAGTATTGCAAAAATGACATGCACTATTCCGATGTAATATTAATAATTCGGAAGCATTTGCACTTGGATTATTTGAAAAGGCGTTTTTAAGTTGGTTTTGAACTTGGCTTAATGTAAACATTTGTGTGTAGCACTCTGCAGATTTTGCAGCCAAGTGTACAGAAGTCATGATTTTCGGAGTCCAGTCTATTTTCAGTGGGCTTGAAGTTGAAATGTGACACTGGTGTTCTCTTAGTGGTTTTCATGGAAATACGTCTACAGAAATTGTTACAGGTGGTTTAAAGGAAGGTCTTTTTGGGGGGTACTTATGTTCCCCACTTGTCTTTTTGGGAACTGCGTGACTTCCATGGCGTGTAACATTAAGGATGCCTGCAAAGCAACACTCAGCTGTACAGGTCAGAAAAACCACTACCAAGCAACATAAATTTCTCCGTTGCTCATATCTCTGTGTGAAAACCAAGATGACACAATAGTACTTCAGACTTTACCCACCCCTTGTTAGGTTAACTGAGATGTTTCATTCAAAACTGAACAAATTATGTGCCTTCGGAAATCTGGTTGCAATAAAACATAAGTATCAAAAATCCTTATGTGTAGGAAATGGGGGGAAGTGGGATGCACTCATAATTAAAATGCACTAACTGTCATCAGTGTTTACATAAAACAAACGATGCTTTAAGTAAGTTTGCAACAAACGAAGTGATTACATAAATGCTGGAAAACCATGAAATATAACTTCTGATATATCCAGTAAAATACTTTGTATTATAAACATTAGGTATTAATATTTTTACCATGTATTTATATTAAGTAATAAGTTTTGAAAGATTTCATCAATAAGGGTGAATATGTTACATAATTGTATGTTATAATCTTTTTATGACGTTTTATATATGATACATCCTACTTTACTAAGATTGAATTACTTGTCATCTATCTTTCATGTAAATATTAATTGCTTATACAATAAGTAGACATTTATATTGTATTAGAATTCTGTCTAATCTGCAATAGTACTATATCTATTCTAAATAATATAAATATTGCTTATTCCTATTACAAATATTCTCCATATGACAATTCAATTTATGGAGCTCAGATGTTCTGGATTGTCAAGGCATGAATGATAATCTGATGGACTTAGGTTTATCTATCAGATTAGGCATGATTTTCATTCCATGGCTAGTGCAGATCTTAGTTTTGTTATTAACTTAAAATTGTTATTTCAAAAAAATATTTTTAGTATGCCTGACCAAAACATTGCTTTATTGGTAAACACCCAAAGTATAAAACTGATAATTTCCTTTAAAAGCTCAAATATATACTTTATAGTTATCAGAAGAAAATATTTAATAGTCACAATAAAACAAAAAATACATAGTCTAAATAACCTAAGATGGATTGAACTTTATTATCTTTAAATATCAATGGCTTAAACAATCCTAGCAAGAGATCAAATCTACTGAAATATTTAAAACTGAACAAAGCACAAATTGTCTTCCTTCAAGAAACTCATTTAAATGACAATTACAAATGGAATCTTAAGGAATATATGATATTGGAGCAATCCACTTATAAGACAAGGACAAAAGGGGTAACAATTTTATGGAAAACAAATGTGATTAACACAGAAATCATTTATACGTATGAAGATAAAGAAGGTCTTATGGCATTAGTAATAGTTAAATATAATATCAGAATATGGACCCTAGCCAATCTATATTGGTTCCCAGGCATTGGATCAGGAACTGTTAAAAACACTTGGATTTCATTTCCAATAATTATAAAGGCAACTTAATATTAGGGGGAGATTTTAACTGTATATTTGATATTTCTAAAACTACAAACAAAAGACAGTTGCATACATCTGCTGTATTACAAGCTTTAAACAAGTGGGTAGAATCATTTCATCTTGCAGATACTTTCAAATTTAAAGAAGATAAATCTCTGTTGTTTTCCCATCAGGATCACAGAGTTGGCACCCAAACTAGAATAGATAAAATATTTGATGTCCATGACTTACACTCTAAAATCATTAATTTCTCCATCACTCCCTGCCCCTTTTCAGACCACAATTCATTGATACTAAAACTTCAAAATGGGTACAAACCATTAATCTTTAACTCCAGAATTCCAGCATACATAACTAAAATTAAAGAGTTCAAACCCTGGTTATTATCTGAATTACAGTTCTTCTTAGATATTAATTACACCACAGAGATAAATAAAATAATGATTATGGGACTTGTTAAAAGCTTACATATATGGTAAAACCTTAACTTGGTATAAAGAAAATCAGAGAATGGGATTCTGAATTATTAGATCTACAATCCAAATTTTATCAGTAAAAGCTGAAAAAAATCAAAATCATTTGGAGATGAAAAAGAAAGTAGAAGTATTAAACAATAAATACAATGAAATTATAACACATAAAACTAGTTTAGCTAAAAAAAATAGCTTAGCCACTTCTCCCAAATATCTACATAATTTATCCCCAAGAATCAAAATACAATCAAAAGCTAATAACATTAAAAGCATCTTCCATGGAAAGAAAGGGAAAAATGTTTCGGATATAGGTGACATTCTTGATGCCTATAGAAATCACTATATAGAACATTTTCAAAAATATATATACATATTGATCAATTAAATCTAGATGAAAAATGTTCTAATACAAAAAACCCCAGAAAAATTAAAACTAGATCTGCAAGCACCCATAGCTTACAAAGAAATTACAGATACAATAAAATAGGGTAAAATAATAAAGATCCAGGTATAGATGGCATAATTATGGAAATATATAAACTTTTTCCTTCAAAGATACTATCCCTCTTCCATAAAACTCTATTAGAAATTCAGTCACAAGCTTTAATGCCACCCTCTTGGAGATATTCCTTAATCACACCAATCCTAAAGGAAAACAAATCCCAAAACCTCTGTACCTCATATAGACCTATATCATTATTAAATAATGACTATAAGATATTTATGACAATATTAACTAACAGAATTAAAATATCACTATCCAAAACAATAAATAATGATCAAACTGGATTTATATACAATAGACACACACACACATGACAATATTAAAAGGATAATTTCTCTTATAGATTACATTAATAAAGAAAATAAAGAAACACAATATTAAAAGGATAATTTCTCTTATAGATTACATTAATAAAGAAAATAAAGAAACACTCATAATTGGCTTAGATATAGAGAAAGCCTTTGATTCCCTAACTTGGGACTACTTATTAAAAATGCTGGTGTTATATGAATTTCCTCCTTCCTTTGTTCATCTACTAAAGAATATATATACTAATAATTTAGTGTATGTTAAGCTAGGTCCTTTCACTTCTGTCTCTATACATATAACAAATGTTACTAAAAAAGGATGTCCCATGCCACCAATTCTATTTGCTTTGGCTATTGAAATATTGACAGATTCAATATGTAACAATACAAAAATCAAAGGAGTCAATGTTTATGAACAATACAATTCTAAAGTAATGCTCTTTGCTGATGACATATTATTAACATTATCCAATACAAAAGAAACTTTAGAAGAATTAGATTTTTAATTGACACATTTTACAGGACTTCAGGACTCCATTTCAATAAATCAAAATCAAAATTTTTATTTTTAAATAAAAAAAAAATTGCAGACAAAGGGGAATCACATTATAGGGAAACAAGAATCTACCTTAAAATATCTAGGAATTGAGTTATGCAAGGATAATAATGAATTAGTCTAAAAAAACTACAATAATATCAATACAATTAAAATCTCTGTGGAAAAGTGGAACAAAATAATATTAACACTTGAAGATAGATTACAGTTAATAAAAATAGTTTTACTACCCAAGATTCTATATATAGCTATGGCAATACAACTGTTACCAGAAAGGAATATACTGAGAGAAATAAACTCACGCCTAATAACATTTTTATGGTTTCCCAAAAGAAACAAAATAGCTTTAATATATCATATCAGACCATGGAAACACAGAGGATTAAACTTTCTTGATTCAGAAACATATATAAAAACATCAATATCTAAAACAATCTCAGATTGGATAAGTCCAAATTATTGTGCAAATTGGAAAGCATTACTAACTGTAATATCAATAAATGAATTTGATTTACAAAAAAATTTCAAATAACATAAAAACCATTTGCCATGGCACATATTATGTATTTGTATGCAATATAACATAACTAAGCCCACTAAAACTCATACGATTAATTATTACATGGACTCATTTAGGAAAATTATTAATGCAAATATAGATTTAAAAATCTGGTTTGATCTTTTAACACCATTCATAGTTACAAAGAACTATCCACATAAAATTTACAGAGAAATAATTAATTCCTGGGGACAAAAAGAATTTGTTGGTTTCAATGTATCAAAGAACTAAAAGTTCTGGATATGCAAACAACAGAAACAACTTACGAAATTCCACAACAGGATTGGCTAAGCAAAGCATTCTGACATATTTGCAAGATTTATGCAGAATAATTAGTAAGTCTTCATTTAAAGAAATACCTAAACTTACAAAATACCTATATGAAATCATATAATGATTATGACAGGGAAAACAGTATTTCAAAATTTTACAAGATATTGAAAAATTATAAAACACCCAAATCCTCATATTGGAATTATATAACAAAAGGACACTCATTACAGCTAACTGAAGAAATTAAATCAAATATTTTATTATCAATAAATACTGGAAAGTTTTTAATTGGAAATGCTTGCACAGAGCATTCTTAACTCCAGATAGAATTACTAAAATTAATTCTTCCACAAAGGGAATATGTTGAAGGTATGAGCAAATACACAATGCAGATTGGAATCACATTTTTTTCGACTGTGTTAAAATTAAGCCATTTTGGAATGGTATTAAACACTTTTTACAAGCTTTATTTAATGAATCATTTAACTTATCTAAAGCTCTAGTATTATTAAATGTGTACGAAGATTCTCATTTGAATGAGTCAAATATGTATCTAGTATGGACAATCCTTGCAATCTCAAGGAACTGTATAATAAGAAGATGGAATACAAACACAATACCAACTTTGGAAGACTTTTACAGCCTACAGAAGACCACAGCATTGTTGGAAAATTAAAATTAAAGAAGTAAGGATTCATCCTAAGCCATTTATTAACAATCCATGGAAAAAAGTCTTATCATTGATTGACACTTTACAATAACTGAACAGATACACTCTGATAACTGGATTGTTATACCTATAAAGTAATTGTATATACTGAGCTCTGTTATAGTGTCAGGCTGATGTAAATAGTGTACATAGTTATTTAAGATGTTATATACAAATACTATGGAATTTATTCAACTCTATTTGAAAAATAAAAAAGATTTTGAGAAAAAAAAAATTAGACCACAATAAATAATTTCAAAACTTTCCCACCTTTAATGCGACCTATAACCTGTACAATTCAATTGAAAAACAAACAAATCTGTTAAGGGAAAATATAAAAAATAAAAAAATGCACAATAAGCTGGTTGCATAAGTGTGCACACCCTTAAACTAACACTTTGTTGAAGCACCTTTTGATTTAATTACAACATTCAGTCTTGTTGGGTAGGAGTCTGTCAGCATTGCACATCTTGACTTGCCAATACTTGCCCACTCTTCCTTGCAAAAGCACTCCAAATCTGTCAGATTGCAAGGGCATCTCTTGTGCACAGCCCTTTTCAGGTCACCTCACAGATTTTCTATTGGATTTAGGTCTGGGCTCTGGCTGGGCCATTCCAAAACTTTAATTTTCTTCTGGTGAAGCTATTCTTTTGTTGATTTGGATGTATGCTTGGGGTCATTGTCATGTTGAAAGGTGAAATTCCTCTTCATCGTCATCTTTCTAGCAGACACCTGAAGGTTTTGGGCCAAAAGTGACTGGTATTTGGAACTGTTCATAATTCCCTCCACCTTGACTAAAGCCCCAGTTCGAGCTGAAGAAAAACTTCCCCAAAGCATGATACTGCCACCACCATGCTTCACCATGGGGATGGTGTTCTTCTGGTGATGTGAAGTGTTGTTTTTGCTCCAAACATACCTTCTGGAATTGTGGCCAAAAAGTTCAACTCTGGTCTCATCAGACCATAACACATTTTTCCACATGCTTTTGGGAGACCTAATGTATTGTTTTGCAAATTTTAGTTGGGCCTGGATGTTTTTCTGTATAAGAAAAGGCTTCCATCTTGCAACCCTACCCCATAGCCCAGACATATGGAGAATATAGGAGATTGTTGTCAGATCTAGTACACAACCAGTACTTGCCAGAAATTCCTGCAGCTCCTTCAGTGTTGCTGTAGGTTTCTTAGCAGCCTCATTGACCAGTTTTCATCTTGTCTTTTCATCAATTCTGGAGGGACGTCCAGTTCTTTGCAACGTCATTGTTGTACCATATTTTCTCCACTTTTTGATGCCTATCTTCACTGTGTTCCATAGTATATCCAGTGCTGTGGAAATTTCTTTGTACCCTTATCCTGATTTGATACCCTTCAACAATGAGATCCCTTTGATGCTTTGTAAGCTCTCTACGAACCATGGCTTTTGCTGTAGGAGCCAAGTGAGTACATGTCAGGAAAATCTTGCTAGGACAGCTGAACTTTATTTGGGGTTTATCAGAGTCTCTTTAATTGATGGCAGGTGTGTACCGAAGAAGATTGAATGCTGAAATGAAATCAGAAGGTGCTTCAACAAAGTATTAGTTTAAGGGTGTGCACACTTATGCAACCAGCTTATCGTGCATTTTTTATTTTTTTTCCCCTAACAAATTTGGTTGTTTTTCAATTGAATTGTACAGGTTAAATGTCACATTGAAGATGGGAAAAGTTTTGAAATGATTTACTGTGGTCTCATATCACAAAAACCTGGCGGTTTAACAGGGGTGTGTAAACTTTTTATATCCACTGTATATGGCTTATGTTATATTTCTGTGATACATTACATAGCTGTTTTGTAATACGCATTTAATTGTATTGTTCTTATGAGTGTTTATGCATTTAACAGGACTACTGTTATCTGTTAAGTCGTAATAGCATGTAACTACTATTTTTATATTTCTGACGACAGTGTAGCTTGTTTTATTGTCAAATCCTGCTGTATCGTCTTTATTGACTGTTTCTCCTGGTTAATACTTGTAGGTTTTATTTTGTTTTTGTGTTATAGGTCACTACTTGCGTACTGGGTATGCAGCCTCAACCTTTCATACCTGTAGCTTTAGCACTAATCCTGTAATCTCTATCTTTTTATTTCTTTACACTATGTTTTAGGCTTCCAACAGCATATATACTAATATCTCTGTTGTTCGTATGTGATATTTAACCTCTGTTCTGCACTGTTTCTTCCCTTATCTACATTTCTGTATGTCCTAACCTAAATTGATTACATTCTGAATTTCTCTCTCTTTTTTTTACAGTTCCCCTACCAGTGTTTTCCTCTCTCTCTAACTGATACTGCAGCACTAATAAATCCACCTCGATGAGTGAACAGTTCATTGAATAAAACATCCAACTGCATGGAGAGTGCTTTTCAAGTAAAATCAGAGCAGGTTCCAAGCTTAAAAAGCTGTACCACTTAGTACTAGTATTAGACTGTTTACCTACCAGAGGCTGGCGTGCACACTACCTGAGGCAAACCTTACTGCTATCCTAGTCCTGTTTTTTCCTATCAGTCCTCCCGATTCCATCCATAGACATGCTTAATACTTTTAATAAAGTACTGCTTTTTACATAATATTTCTTTTAACTCAATTACTGTAAGTATTCTCTATCCATATTATTACTGATTGCTTCTTTTGCAATTGTCTGACCATACTTAATGTTTTTTCTAGCTCCTTGTGTCGTGGCTCATCCCGCTCCATTCGTCCTCACTTTGCTCGGGCTCACTCCGCTCCCCTACCCTGCCCCCATTTCCACCACCCCAGCATCAATTACCTTTATAGCTAACCTTCTGTTACCCCACCCCCTCCATACTCCCACATCTCTTTACTTCAGCCAATCAGATCCTTCCTCTCCTTCCCAAGCCCCTCCTGCCATCCAACACATGCCATCTTTAACCTCCCACCCACTCTCACTTCTCCTATCTCCCCCTTAACTTACCCCACTCATCATCCTCTTACTCCTCCATCTTACTCCTTTCCCATCACTATGTTCCTCCTTCTCCTCTTATCCTTTCTTTTCTATCTTCCCTTACCTCTTATCATACTCTGCTTAATCTACATCCATCCCCCCTACATCCTCCTACTCATTAAACACCTTTTGCTACTACTCCTCTCCCATAGCTCCCACTCTCTTTTCCCGCACTGACTAAACTCTCCCCAAAATCAGATTCCTTCCAAATACCTTTCCATATCATGATAAGAAGCTGAAAATTCTCCCACCTTACCCCACTATATCTCTTCTTCTCTACCTCTGCAACACCCTTCAACTCTCAGGCGACATTCACCCCCAACCCAGGCACACATAACAATTTATCTACTCCAACCAACACAACTCACACACCCCTGCAAGTACCAAATCCTTCTTGTAAACACCTCTCCTTTTACTCAATCAACACTCACAGTACTCTTAACAAGACAACTGAATTTCACTCTTGGATAGCCCAATGCTTCCCTAACATTATCTCTCTCTCAGAAGAAACTTGGCTGAAACCACATATCACAGACAATGAAGTACTCCCATCTGACTGTAACATTTTATGCCTTGATAGAACTCATAAAAAAGGAGGAGGAGGTGTAGCTATTATGTACTCAGACCACCAAACCTTATCCCCACTAACTAACTCACCCCACTCCTTTCACCCTGCTGAACTCATCATTGCTAACTGCAAAGTAAACTACAAAACCCTGACAACAGTTGCTATCTCCACTGGATGGCTAACAGTATTCCTAATGAAACTATCATACTAGGTGTTGTTAATATCAAACTGGCTTGCCCTCAACTTGTAACTCCCCTATCTCCAGCATACATCTACATAACTATACCTAACTTATCTTTTCTCCCATGTTTCTTCAGAAACCCACAAACATTAGTTCTATCCTTGGCTGGATTCTTGTCTCCCATTCTAACCTCTATCACCACCCTGAATCCCTGCCAGACTCAATTAGCAATCACTCCCCTATCTGTGTGCACAGATTTTTCCCCCACTTCACTAGACCTCATAAACTCAAGGAATAATGTAAGCTAACCAACTTCAACCCTGAGACTTTCAACAACCATCTCTCTGCAATTGACTGGTACTTTCTCTTTCACCAACCCTTGACAAAGCTGCAGTTTAATTCAACTCTATCTTTCTTAACACTCTAAATTCCATAGCCCCTCCGAGAATTGTCAGAGTCAAATCATGTTGCTCACCCTGGCTTACAAAGTCAACCATGTCTCTCATCCTAAACAGAGATTCAGCATGATAACTTTGGCAAAAGATAAAATCCTTCACACACTTCCAAAAATATACAGAACTCCATGACCTGGTCAAAAAACACACAATCATGGATAAAAAAAGATTCTACCACTCACCCCTAACTTCACAACCTAGAAACCCCCAACATTCTGGAATACTGTTAACCAAATTCTCCACCTCAGAAACCTCTTAACACCAAACCCTCCCCCCTAATAATGTGCCCCAAGAAACTGTTTCCTTCTTCAATACCTACTTTATCGAATACCATTAACAAACTTATGCTCACTTCCTAACCTACTGATCTCTCACCTCCCCCCATCCCCACTACAAAACTGCCCTTTTTCATTAAATCCCATTCCTATTAGTCATATTAAACATCTTCTTAAGCTTAAAGCACATTCCCCATCTGCTGACAACTTGCCAACTTTTTTCCTAAAGGCTGCTGCATACTCCATAGCATACCCAATCTCCATCCTCATTAACCGCTCAGTCTGTGAATCCACTGTCCAAATTCCCTGAAAGAAATTCCACACCATACCTATCTGCAAAGGTGGAAACTCTGTCGACCTCTCTCATTTTCATCCAATTTCTATATTCTCTCCTCTCTCCAAAATTTTTGAACATTGTGTGTATAAACAAATCCTGTCTTATCTCACTCACAATAACCTCATCACCTCTACCCAGCATGGATTCCACCCCTACCACAGCACCACTACTGCACCCATTTCCTTTATTTATACTATCTCCTTAGCCAGAGACAACAGTAAACTACTTTAGTGTCCTGCCTCTTCTTAGATCTCTCCAAAGCCTTTGATACTGTCTCTCACTCCATCCTCTTCTCCAAACTTTCTCAACTAAACCCCTTCCCTACAACTATCTCATGGTTTACTAGTTATCTGTTTAACAGGCAGCAGTCCATCAAATGGCTGTCAGCACTATCACCCTTTCTCCCCATAAAAAAAGGCATCCCAGAAGGATCAATTCCAGGCCTCCTTCTCTTTAACATCTTTATTAACCCACTTCATTCATCCTGTCCTCAGTCATCCTTCATACAGTAAATGGATGGCTCCACTACCATCAATATTGCTGACAACCCCTCTGACCGGCTCTCCTTAACTCAATCTTCTTTTAACCTCACTGAAACTTGGCTTACTAACAACTAACTCATAATAACCCCCCAAAAAGACAAAACTCCTCCTGTTTCTATCCAAATCTCTCTACCCTCTTAAATCTTCTTTCACCATCTCTTTCCTTAACAATACCACTATCTCATCTGAACCCCACACAAAGCTCCTCAGAGTTATCACCGATGACCAACTTAAATTTGACCTCCATGTCCACCACTGTACAAAGAAAACTCACCAAAAGTTTTGTCTACTCTACAGAAACAAAAGGTTCCTTACCCCCAGCTCCAGAATATCTCTTACCCAGTCTTATCTTCTCCCCAACCTCTTCTACAGCTCTCAAATCCTTAATAATTTACAGTCCTCTCTTCTATCTAAACTTGAAACCATATACAACAAAGTTGCCAGATTTGCAGCCAACATGCTACCAAAATCACAACACTGCCTTGCTCTCCAATTACTTAACTGGTTAGAATTTCCTAACCAACTCCTATTTATTCAACTTCATATCATCCACTCTATTCTTAATAAGCCCTCCTCCTGCCCTAGCATATTCTCTCTTATTTCTCTCCATAACCCACCTTGCTCTCTCAGAAGCTCAGAACAATGTCTCCTACAAATCTATAAACCCAAGAAATCTTGTGGTCAAAACCTCTACACCTACCGCCCATTTCTATCATGGAATAAGCTTCCCATGACCCTCAGAAATATTATTCATTCTCATGAATTTAAGGCAACTCTCAGAAATTACTTATACAGTCCCTGGAGATGTCTCTGTAATCATCCAACTTAAAATCTTCCCTTCCTTTTTCCTCCTTATTCTTCTCCATTCCTTCCGTTCTTCCTATGTCTTCCTTTCCCTTAATTAAGCTATCTTTTCTAACTTCCTTAATACCACTATAATCACCTACTACTGCTCTCTATACCCCTCCCAACTCCTGCACCAGTAATCTGACATTCAGCTCCTTTCTTTCATCTACCTGTCTCTCTCTAATTTCACCTCACACTGTAACTTGTCAACTTACTGTTATGATTCTCCTACTAAACTACCATTAACAATTCTTCTGTATTTTTGCCACTTTGATCTTATCTACCTCCTCTATTCCTACCACTCATTTGCCTCAATTTCTGGGATCTCTCACTTGCACTACATTTTGGTCACCTGCTTTAACCTTTAGTGTTTATACTATTTATTGTATTTATTACATTTTACTTTATTCCTGTTAATTTTTTACTTGCATACCTTGCACTAGAATATTGTACTTGCATAATTTGTACAGTTGAATATATGATTTGTATAATCTGTATTGTGGAGCTTTTCTCCCTGGGCCTCCGCTGAAAAAGGGTGCAAGCTCAGTCGGACTATCCCAATAACCAAATGTCAAATAAATAAATAAATAGATAAATTTTCAACACAAACACCTGTACAAATCAGTTTGATATACAAATGACATATAATTCTTTACAAAATTCCAGCTAGCTATGCTGGCATATGTTACACATCCACTGCCCTACTTCTCCTGGTACAGCTGGCAATACTTCACATCGTCACAATAACTACCTGGGGTGAATGACTTCCCCATTTAAAATATAAACCCATGCATAGTCACATGCATTACATGAAGACAAAGCTGTACACTTACCTATACTTGAAATAAGCATATAAGTATATTCTGTGGATGAGTCATTCTACAGAATCTGTTACAAAATTTCAAATTTCAGTTTCATAAAAATGATCCTATATTTCCAGTTGTTGTCGCCTCACAATAAGATGCTGTCCGGTTTGATTCTCAGCTAGAGCGTCCTCTGCGTGGAGACATGCGTGAATGGGCATACCTTCGTTGAAGGTTGCGCGTCAGGCTG
>NC_056737.1:162051234-162056234 GCF_019279795.1 Protopterus annectens
ATTCTTGTTCTTCCGGTTAGCGCTTTCATCATGCCTCTATACACTCAACTTCATCAGACAATACAAAACAAGTAGGTGCACCTGCCTCTGAAAATGGCCTTATTAGAGAATTACTGGACATAATTCTATCTAACATTTTTTTCTTATTTAATGGCTGGTTTTACTTACAAATGGGGTCCCCAGTGGGGGGTAGCTTTGCCAATCTTGTAATGGCCTTCTAGGAAGATCAATTTGTGCATAATATCACAAATAGATTTGGAGGTGAAATTTATCATTATACCAGATTTTTAGATGATATTTTTTAATATTCAAGGGGGGACAAAGTATGTTTGAAGAATGTACTGTAATAACACCACTGAATTTCTGGTATTCATCCACACATTTCATACCCAAAACATAGCCTTCTTAGATGTGGAATTAAGGAAGGACAAGGCTAGTAAACAGTACTTGGCAAGGATACACCAGAAGGACACCTACTCTAATTCCTTCCTCAATTATAGTAGTGCCCACCCCCGACATCAAAAACAGTCCGTGGTCAAAGGACAACTGGTTAGGGCTGCAAAGATGTGCACTACAATAATGGACTTTAATGAGGAGTGTAATTTCTTACTGGAGATGTTTACAAGCAGATGATATCTATCTGATTTATTGAGAAATTTAGTTGAGGAAGTCCACAGTAAGAGAGGAAATGGCCATTTCAGAGCCATTTTAGGCACCAACGAGCAGAGGGTAAGAAATGATCCTCAGCTGGTTACAGTAGGTGAAAGTACTTTAAACTTTGACCATAGGCATGCCTTTATAGGTTCATAGGTTCATACTAGGCTATCTGCCCTAGGGCATTTATAAGCCTAGCCAGAGTGTGTTTGGCTTTCACCACCCATTTTAAATTAATTTTGCTATGCCCTTTTTCGAGGTTAGTATACTGTGCCTCTGTCTAACAGTGACACAGAAGTGATACCCGGGGTAAACCTACGATCTCCCATCCACTCATCAAGATTCCTCTTGAAGAGAGTCAATGAGGGACTCTGCCTAACCTGGACTGGGATTTTATTCCAGAGTGAAGGGAGCCTCTGGGTTATGAATCTGTCCCTCCAGCATGTCCTATTTATTTCAGTGCTGAGGTTCAAGTCTCTCGAGCGTGGCTCGATGGGATTTGGATTTTCTGAGGTGCAGCATGTCCATTAATTCCGGGTTGGACATGGCTTTATACATCAGGCACAGATCGCCTCTGAGCAGGCGGTATGCCACTGAGTACAGCTGGAGTTTCTTTAACCGGGCAGCATATGGCATCTGTTTGAGCCCTTTGATCCTCTTGGTGAGGTACTTTTGGGGTCTTTCCAGTTGCTGCAGGTGTCTGGTAAGGTACATCCCAAAAGGGGCATTGTACTCAATTATGGGCCTGATGTGGGATGAGTAAAGAGGCACGATGACCTCCCCTGATCTAGATGTGAATCCCTTCATGATTAGGTGGGCTATATAAAATGTTTTTCTAACCACTTTGGCCACGTGGTTGTCAAATGAGAGACTGGTATCAACTTGGGTCCCCAGGTCCCTAATTACTTCTTCTGTACTTAATGGATTACCACCTATGTGGTAATTTGTGGGCACTTCGTTTTTGCCAAAGGGGATGACTATACACTTTTTGGCGTTTAGCTTGAGGCCATGGCTCTGGCACCAGTTGTCTGTTTCTATGAGGCCCTTTTGGAGGATGCTTGTGTCAGCTAGAGAGTCGATTATGACGCCCAGTTTGCATTTTGGTCAGCCACAGTCCTTCCGTGTTGGCCTGTACCTCCGAGAAATATATACCGAACAAGAGAGGTCCCAGGACTGAGCCTTGTGGGACGCCACTTGTAACTGGTTTGGAGTCTGACATGGCTCCAGCAATTCTAACCATGTGGGTTCTGTCCTTGAGCCAGTTTGCAACCCATCTAGTGACATAGGGGTTTATATTTAAGCTGGTGAGCTTATCTATAATGCCCGAGTGGGGTATTGTATCAAAGGCTTTTGCGACGTCCAGGTAGGCTGTGTGGACCACCTTCCCCTCGTCAATGGCCTTGGTGACTGTTTCAAAGAAATTGACCAGGTTTAAGAGGCAGGATCTGCCCTTAACAAAGCCGAACTGGGTAGGATCCAGTGTCAGTAGGTCCCCAATATCTTTATTTATGAGGTCCATGATGATCCTTTCCATAGCTTTGCAGACCAAGCTAGTCAGGCTTATGGGGCGATAGTTTCCAGGATCCGTTGAGGCACCACCTTTGTGGAGAGGGACCACTGTTGCTGTACGCCACTCTTTGGGTACATATCCTGTAGTAAGGCTGAGATTGAACAGTAGTTTTATGTTTGGGTTTAGCTCTTCTTGGAATTCATGTAGGACGCAACCCGGGACCCCGTCTGGTCCCATTGATGCTGTGTTTTTTGCTTTGAAGAGGGCGGCTCTTAACTGAGCATCTGAGATGTCAGGGGGGCAGCACTCTGCTGGGATAGATATTTGCCCTTTTGGTGGGGGGGGGGAGTTTGCGCTGAACCTGTCAGCTAGGATGTTGGCAATGTCTGTGGGTTCGGTGTATTTTTTGTCATTTTGGACTAATTCTGAGCATATCTGTGAATTCCCACCCAGGTTCCTAGCATAACTAAAGAAAGCCTTGTGATTATCCTTAGTGTCCTGTGCAATTTTTCTGTCGAAGCTGGCCTTAGACGATTTTATGAGTGCCTGTAGTTTTTTGCTAATACTGATCAGAGATGCCTTCCCTTTTTGGGATTTTGCTCTATCATGTAGTAGCTTCCTCCTTCTATTGTACAGTTTGTTTATGGCTGGGGTCCACCAGACAGGACGTCTGCCTTTGGAGGATTGGGTCTTGGTTTTATTTGGGATTGCATGATCCACGTATTCCTGAAGGTGTTCATAGAATGCATTTATAAAGGATTCTGCGGTCTGGGCCATATTTTCCACAGGCCCGGGGGCTTTGAAGGATTCCACCTTGGTTTTGAGGTGTGTGAAATTTGGTTTAGAGAAGTTTTTCACTGTGGTTTTCTGGGCAGGGGTGGGGTCGGGATGTGAATATCCAGTGAGATTAGTTTATGGTCTGATCTTACCAGTGAAGGATACACTTCTGGTCTGGAGCATAGAGTCCACATGTTGGTGATGATCAGGTCCAGTATGTTTTCCCCTCTTGTGGGAGTGGTAACAAGTTGTTCCATAGCATTTGAGTTTATAAATTCTAGGAACCTTTGGGCTAGGGTGTTGGAGCTAGAGTAATGCTCCCAGTCTATGTTTGGGTAGTTGAAGTCGCCCAATATAATGGTGTTTGGAGAGACCTTCATATTTTCCAGTGTTCTCAGGAAGGCCGAGTGGGGTACCTGGGTTTGGGAGGGTGGTCTGTAGCAGGCTATAAACTGGAAGGCAGTTTTACCCACAGTTAGTTGCACATGGATAGTCTCTGATGCTTCGTGCTGTGCCACCAACCTGGAGGTGTGGGTATCTTTGACGAATATTGATACTCCCCCTCCTTTTGTGGTTTGGTCCAAGTTTTGGGGCCGAAAAGCATGGTATGAGGTATAACCTGGTAGTGCTGGGGTGCTCTTGGGAGCCTTGAACCAGGTTTCTGTTACTGCACAGATATCGATGTTCTCCATGCTAAGGAGAGTTTCGAGTGCGTGCATCTTGAGGTTTAGACTTCTGGCGTTGAGTAGCATTATTCTTAGTTTCTTATCCCTTGTGATACCTATGGAGGTGGGTTTGTCTTTTGAGCCTTGCCTAAAAAAGGCACTATGGGGGTAGCAAGAGCCTTTGCCAATATCTGAAAGCCCAGGGGTGACAGATGCAAGCCATCCCTAGCGAAGCATCGTGGCTTGTCGAGCATGTCATCCCAGGCTGACAGGCATTGGATCCCCTTTGAATGACACCAATACTTAGGCCAATTGTTGAAATTGATCATTTTGTCTTCATATTGTGGCATCATTCTTGGTGAGGGTAAGATGCTACTCAAGGTCAGGGTAATACTGGCCTGGGCTACATGCTCAGACAGCTCCTCTATGTCTCTTTTCATGTAGTCCAGGGAGGTACGTCTCAGGTCATTCACACCAGCATGGACAATGACTGAGTCATATTTGTACTTGCCTTGGAGTGACCTGAGTGCTTGTGTTATGTGGCGGATCCTAGCGCCCGACAGGCAGCTCACCGTGACCTTCTTCTTGTTCAGCCTGGTGAGCGGGATGTCAGTGTGCCTGACGATAGAGTCACCTATTACAAGTGTATCAGGTGTGTTGTTTAGCCTTAAGGGCTGTGACTGTTCGGCACACTGGCTTTGTGAGCTATGTGTTGCACATGTTTTGTTTTGGGGTAGCGGTTGCTTGGGTGTCTGCTTTGGAGGTTTCTGCTGCTTAGGCAGATTTTTATTTAGAGCCTCCGAATATGTTTTTGTGTGTTTATGTGTTTGGTTTGCTGTCCTGGTAGGTCTATGTGAGACTGGAATTGTAATGAGTGTGGTTTCCTTCTCCTCCTGACTGGTTACGCCAGTACTGAGTTGAGAGAGCTTAGCCTCCAGTTTGGCTATATGGTTGCATCTCTCACATGTGTTGGAATTTGTTGGAAGGAGGAGAGGGTTGTCTGTGTACATGAGGCAGTTATAACATAGCTGAACAGCCGACGCCGGACCCAGACTTTGGGATTCTGGCCGACCGAGGGCTGCCTGCCGGCAGGGGAGAACCCTACAGTCATGACTGCAACAGTGAAACACGATGAACATCGGAAAATACATTGGCCAGACATGTGGCCCCAAACTCTGGCCATTCTTTTACATTCAGAGTGATTGACCAAGTTGAAATTGACATCAGAAGTGGCCCATTGTGTTTAAAACTAGAAGAAAAGGAATTGATGTGGCAGCTTAGGACTAGAGCATACATGGTACCAGGGTTAAATGATGTATGTTCCTTGGCATCTGTATTAAAATTAAGGAGCTTGAAACGTTGATGGTATTGGTCAACTTCTAGATTATTTATTG